>NC_044985.1:72643937-72943937 GCF_008728515.1 Papio anubis | reverse complement strand
GCATAGGAACAACTTCATTATATATGCAATCATCAACTATTTTCTGAATAGTTTTAATATGTAATAAATTTCTCTGGAATGCAACTGCGACATACATTTAATCTGACCATAACAATTTAGTTTTTATATCTAGATGTTGAATATCAAAATGCATATGCAATAACCAGATGAATATTGTCCTACTTATTATAAATCCATATTGGTTGACAATGAGAATCTTATTATTCCCCGTCATCTAGTATCATCATGGTTGAGCATCTGAATATTGAAATGCTTATTATTTTATTTTAAATTCCTTTTTAATTTCTTATTAGAACAATATAGGGATTAATTAGATTATATTGTTCTTATGTAATTAGAACAATATAGGGATTTAAAATTAGGTATGTGTGTGTGTTATATGTTCTGAAAATTTCATGATAGTACAAGAATGTTAAAAAAAAATTTTTTGTAAAGAACACTGAGTCAGACAGATCTTAGATTCACTGTTTTAGAGAACTAGTTGGTGAACCATAAATGCTGTTTCTCTTCATGATCAGTTTTAAAGTTTCAGCCAACCCCACAGATACAGTGGGCAATCATCATATGCTTTTGTACAAGTGACTAAAAAAACTTTGTCCTGATAAAAAGTTGGTAAGGTTGTGTGTGTGTGTGTGTGTGTGTGTGTGTGTGTGTGTGTATGTATGTGTGTGTGTCTCTGTGTGTGTTTGTTTATGATGGAAGGACCAAGAAAACTAAAAGCTTTCAGAGAAAAAAACTGAAGGTAGGGTTTGGAGGGTTTGGACAGGTGGTGTCCATTCTTCCTTCGTTGCTTACATTTGGTACTGCTAATATTGTTCTTTTCAACTGGGAGGCTAGATGGGAACAACTCTAAAGGAATGAAATCATTTCAAATTATTTGTATGTGATCTTATTTAAGGAGTCAGCATTTGGAAACTTTGGACAAGCATTATTATTTTGAAAATTTCCTTTGAATTTGTAGCTCATTAGAAACTGAGATTAAGTCATTTAGCAAATTCTTAGAAAGTAATATTGATAAAACAATAGAAAAAATTATTTATATTTTCATCAAGATTGCCATAACTATGATGTGTATGCTCTTGGTTTTCATATTTTAGGATTTGAGAAATTTAAACTTTCCTACCTCTCTGTATTTGGAATAGCTTACCTCTTCTTCCAACTACCTTTTAGATGGTCTGTTTAGTCTGTTGCCATAGCAGTCACTACTGTGCTTCCTAATATTTGGCTGGAAGGCCAAATTTCTGCTGTAGGTGATAGACATGGCAATTTTGTCCCAGCAATTGGCCAAAATAAAAGATGGTGTGAATGGATGGGAGGATCATTACACTGTACCCCAAATTCTGTGTGAGTGTGAGCTACACGTATTACAAGTTGAAAGAACAGGAAATCTAATCTGGGTCACAAAGCCAAATAAATAAAGCAGTTGCTGACTTTAGATTTGAGACCAAGAAAGAGCTAACAGACATCTGATTCATATGCATTGTATAATGGAAGAGATAGACTTTTATGATTCACATTTTTCCTGACCAACTGCCAACTCTCCTCTGACTGACTGACCAAATGTCAAATATTCTTTGGATGTTTTCCTGGTGTTTTAGTCAATCTGTAAATCTCATTACTTTTTAACAGTCTTTCCAGAACATCTTTTGTATTTACTTTTCCATTATTTTCTGCATAGTTTTCCAGAGTGTACTTCCTTAGGATATTATTTTCAGCATATATATGTAGATATCAGAATCATTTTGCTTAAAAATATAATTTCAATTAGGGCTGTATAACTTGATGGCAACAGCTTGATGGTTTCAGTATTAATTGTTCTTAATACAAGTTAATTAGAATGAATAAGAACACTAAAGATGCTGAATGGAGTCCGCATGATTTTATTGATTGTGAATTACATCAAGCAATTCTTATTCTCGGTAATTTTTTATGGAAAAGTTTGGGTGACATGTCAGATTAGAGGAATTCATAGATTTAAAAATAACTATAAACATTTTTATAATAAAATAAATATCAAATAGATGGATATGTCAGTCTTTCAAGGAATTTGAATATCTCCATGAATGCCCGACCTGAACTTTTGTTTCTGGAAACCTGATATTCAAATCTCTAAAAACACACAAATATCTGTTCTATTTTTGAATAATTCATGGAAGGAGAATAATAGTGTCTGTCCATCAGTAACTAGGTCTCATGGTTTACAAAGTTCACTGGACGGAAGATTTTCCTTTTATATAACTTGAATTCCAACTACTGTAATGTAATTTCCCTTTTACATATTCTGAATAGAGAACATCTGGTCACCATCTTTCTTTCTTTCTTTTACCTTTTGCCAAATGCCATTAGCAGAACCCTCTTCACTGACCTTTACTATTCATGCTTTACCCTTAGAAAAGCCCAACTTTATTTTTGTCTGTGGTGTAGGTCATGGTGCACAGGCAGTAGGTTTTTTGTTTACGTCAACCTCATCGAACACATCATTTCTCAGCCTTTGCCGGATTCAGCTTTCAAGAGCCAGGCCTACTGATTTTCATACCAAATATCTAAGCCCTACACCACTTTCTAGACCAAACAGGATAACTTCTGCTCCCCATGAGACTGACTTTACTAATTATTCTCCCAGTTCTAGAATGAGTCTCCCTCCAGTCACTGGGCTACCTAAATACTCTTAGTTGCAAACTAGCCTTGGCATTTGCAGGCACTGTACTCCTAGGTTATCTTTAAAAGATATTATCTCTGTTTGCTAAAAGTTTTGAATTGAAGTCTGTGGATGACTTTCTGGGAAGCTGTGACTCCCCTGAAATGAACTATACAATATCGTGTGTTTGCATTTTTTTTTCTGAAAGACTTTATAGCTTATAGCAGTTTTTTTTTGAAAGAGGAATATAATGCAGTACAGTTTAAAAACTACTTTTATTTTGATCATATATACTAAAGGATTTAGGAACACAGTGTCATGATGCCTATAGTCAATATATAAAAAAGTAATAAACATTTTCCTTTCTTCCATATATCGTCGTATTCAGCATTGGGCATTTCTGATAACCTTCTTTGCCCTCTTCTTTCTCTTTTCTATGTGGAATCCTGTGTAGTACCTGGGACCTCAGTCTAGTTACTAAGGTCTTGTGGCCCTTGTATATTTTTCCCAGAAGACAACTGTCAGCCTTTCTGGCTTCTTAAATTTAGTTGACTTCTTTCCCCTGATAGGGAACCTAGTATCTTCATTTGAAAATGCCACTAACAATAAAACAATCCCGACTTTTCTTTCCAGGCCTTCTAAACTCTATGTGGTCAGTTAATGTAGCCAAATATCTCCTAGTATCTGTGTCTACTTAATGGGTAGATTTTCTGTGAGCCTCCATCTCTTCTGTCACCGTATCAGCTTGTGAGACCAGTTGTCAAGAACAAAGATGTGAAATATTAAAATCTGGGTCTCTCCTTACTCTTTTATTTTCATGTCAAATTTGTTACTGTAATCAAGAAAGAAAGACACAGACAGGGGATAATTAAATACATGGGTAATCATATTCCCTAAACTTACAAAAGGGATAAGTCTAAAATTTGGCCTAAATTAGGGACAAGTGAATTAAAATTGAGGCTGTCTTGGAAAATTGATGTTATATGGTTACCATAGTGAAGTAGAACAATCATACTGTTACTAAGGTTAAAAATAACCTTGGAAAATTAGGACTTGAATGAATATTACTATAAGACTCTATAAATGGAAAATCTTATAACAGCATACAGTACTCAGTCACATTTTTGTTTTTCACATTTGGAGAAGGAAAGAAATAAGCATTTTTTGCTTGCGTAATTGTCTCCTAGTGCACTTTTTTCTTTCACTAGCCACTGTTCTGCCACCAAAAGCATTTCTGGACTAGAGTGTACCAAAGGTACTGAAAGTCACAATTTACCTCTTTCCTACTCAGATTTGATATACTTCTCTGATCTTCCCATCTGCTCTCTTGGGAAGAAGAAGTACAGGGTGAAGGTTGGAAATGTCAGAATATAGATGAGAATATCAGAACTGGAAATCTTAGAGAACATCTGGTGAAGTTTAACAGCTGAGAAAATGGGTGAAGATTTGGCAGGTAATTTGCCCTGGCTCATTGGCTGTCAGAGCCGAGGTTGACACCTGTTTCTTCTGGGTGCCTGGTAATTTTCCCTGGATCATTGGCTGTCAGAGCTCAGGTTGGCACCCAGTTCTCCTGGCTCCATGTTCTTCTCATTCCACCATGTTGCTGTCTGGCTATGTGGCTTTTGCTGGGCTGCTGAGGCTCCCTGTCCTTCCTCTTTTAAGTAAAAGAGGAATTGAATTCCATATATGAATGGAAAAAAAGAACCCTTCTAACATTACAAGTCTCCCACACAGACTCAAACACATCATATTCCTTACAATCTTTCATTTTGAGGACAGGACTTAGTTATGAAACTGTATAGTGCATTTTTTCAGCAGTTCTGGGACCAGAGTTATCATGTTAAGCAAAACTAGAACACTTTCACTTTTTACCGAACTAGTTATTATCTCCTGTTCCCAATAAAATGATCAGATGTTTTTAGCTAAGATGTCCATTCAGAAAAGACTGGTCATTTAAAATTATGGGGAAAAAGCAACAATGTAAATAAGTTATTTTGGATATAAAATTAGATATTGTAGGGTAATTGTCAGCTGCAATATTTTAGTTTTTATGGACCAGTGGAAGAAAATATAAGGGAGATGACCACGCTGCCAAAATTTGTAGCATTGTCAATGTAATTATCTGGAATCATACTTTTGCATGGACAGAAATTAACTTCATAACACAAATAATAGATATTAACCCAATAGAACTGATTTTCACACCAAGCATAAATTTATTTCACAACAAAAGGGATTAGGTGTATTTTTTTTTTTTGAGACGGAGTCTCTCTTTGTCACCCAGGCTGGAGTGCAGTGGCACGATCTCGGCTCACTGCAAGCTCTGCCTCCAGGGTTCACGCCATTCTCCTGCCTCAGCCTCCCGAGTAGCTGGGACTACAGGTGCCTGCCACCATGCCTGGCTAATTTTTTGTATTTTTAGTAAAGATGGAGTTTCATCGTGTTAGCCAGGATGGTCTCGATCTCCTGAGCTTGTGATCCTCCCGCCTCAGCCTCCCAAAGTGCTGGGCTTACAGGCATGAGCCACCGTGCCCAGCCTAGGTGTATTTTAATAAGAGATAGTATTTTATAGGTAAAAAGGCTTTTCATTGGTTAAAATAAAATACTTCTCCACTTGGAAGTTGTCTTTACTATATTCTGTGGTAATTATTAATGCATGATAATTACTTTGAGGGCAGGGGTAACAGTTATGTTATTTTTCTTTCTATTTTCAAGATCTGGCCACTTCCTTGCATATCATATGTGTTAATAAAATTGTTTAATTGACAATGATTACATTTGTTATTACACCTGTGGTAATAAACATTACATCTAAGTACGACATAGATATTTTGGCATTTCAAATTCCAATTCAGAAAAGCAAAATCTGTTTTAAAGCCATGTACTAGAATTGCATTTGAGTATATTGAAGCTCAGAGTATGTTTCTCCATTTTTTGAGATATATCTTAAAATATAAAAATTATAATAAATGAGGGAATCCATGCACCTTGATGTTCACATAATGTTTTTATATTTTAGAACCTAACAAATTGTTTAGGCAGAGAATTGCCATACATAGTAAGAAGAATTTTAACTTTCACAGTGTTCCAAGATTAGAAAATGTTCTATAAAATACATTTTCTATAAGCTGAGGAATCTGAATAAAAATCTAAATATTGGGATGGCAAGCATTGTGGGGCAAATTGGCTCTCATATATTGCTGTACATAAATTAGTCCAGCCTTGTGGAAGGCAACTGAGCAATGTCTACTAAAATTCTGAATGTATATAGCCTTTCCTTCTAGGTACTTATATCACAGATAAGTGGATAAATATATGAAATGAGGTCTGCACACGTCATTAACTGCAGTTTTGTTTATAATAGGAAACCTTGCAAATAACTTAAATTTCCAACAGTAACGTTAAGATGCATCCAAAAAGGGAATACTATGCAGGTATAAAAATATGAGGAGAGGAGCTGGGTGTGATGGCTCACGCCTGTAATCACAGCACTTTGGGAGGCCGAGGCAGGCAGGTCATGAGGTCAGGAGTTCGAGACCAGCGTGGCCAACATGGTGCAACCCTGTCTCTACTAAAAATCCAAAAAAATTAGCTGGGCGTGGTGGTGTGCACCTGTAGTCCCAGAATCGCTTGAACCTGGGAGGCGGAGGTCACAATGAGCCGAGATCGTACCACTGCACTCCAGTCTGGGCGACAGAGCGAGACTCCATCTCAAAAAAATAAAATAAAAAATATGAGGACAATCTTTTCTGATTTGCAAAGATCTCCAAATTTTCCTAAATATAAACTTTTGAATTAGCCAACCTTACCCACCCAGTTATAGTCAGCTGTGGACAACTTGCAGCCTGGAGAAGATGAGGAGAACAGATCTCCAAGGTCAGGTGCTTTCCCAAGAGATCAGGGGGAGGAGTGAACAGAGCTCTACATGCCTGGTTTCTCTGTTGAAGTTCACCAATCTGGAAAATCATTTCTCCACATCACAGTGAGAAGAGAAGCCTTAGGTAATACTGCTAGTGGCCTTAATTCTACCAGGAAGAGAATAGCACTGCAGAGTATAAGTGTCCTGCAAGATATACCTCCTCTTTCTGTTTTCCATCTTGTCACTCCAATCTGTTTGATGTATTTTCATAGGACTGTGCTCTCAAAACACAGGCTCATTTATTCCATCTCTTTCCATGAGAACCTTCACAAACTTCTTGTTGCCTACGAAAATGAAATTTTACAAAATCCTCTCTACATAGGAAGGCAAGACTAAATCTCAACCCTTGTTGAATCCTCAGTGCGAGGTACTCTGCCTGGAATATAATAGGCACAAGATATAGACACCTGAATGTATAATAAATAACTAACATATAAATACTGAAGGTCATAATCATTCTCTAATCACCTTTGAGGCTCCATCTCCTATGCCAACTCCTGTGTCACGTCCTCTGGCCATTCCACACTATTTGTGAATTTCTGCACCCACTTTGTACTTTTAAGGTATGATGCTTTAGAGAGTAGAAGATTCTTCATCTCTTTTCTATCATAGTCTTACTCATCTTTCAAGGTGCTCATGTGCTAGTTCCTTTATGAAACATTATCTTAATCCCTTCATCAAGATGAATAGTTCTTTCCATTTTAATCTTACAACATGTTTATAATTCACTTTAGTTCTTACATTATTCCGTTTTAGGTTATAGTTAGATATTTTAATATCTATTTTACCCATTAGATTATAAGCTCCTTGAGGGGGCTTATATTTATTATATATAATGTCTAGAATTAGAACCAACCTATAGTAAAGTTAATTAACGTTTATCAAATTGAATCATGCTCACATTTTAAAAAGAGTTTATTTAGATAACAGTCTTTTGATGCACAAATGATTATTTTATCATGAGCAATATAAGTGTAGTCTGTTTTGTGAGAATATTGACATTTTTCAAACAGTTGTCCAAATTTTAGTAGGTTTCAGCAAAAGAATTCCAACATCAAAGAGATTTTGGGTATTGAGGTTGGGGAAAAGAAGGTTGCCATTTGGATGGAGAAAAGCAGAAGTACAGAAGGCATTAAAATCACCCTATAAATTTTATTGTACGTTGGAAAAAATGTTGAATGACTACACAAATGTTACTGTGTTAATAATTAGAGAGTGCAAATTTTTGATTTGCATGAAATTTATATTTGAATTGGACTTTTAATATGTTTGGATTTTAACTGTTTATTTTAAAATTAACTATACATTCTATTAATTAATATTTGGAACTTATTAATTCTGAGAGTCCTATCAATCAAAAGTCTTTGGATCAGCGGCACATGTTTCTAATACATGGAAAAGAATGTGGATAGCCTGTTTTCTGATTGGTAGAAGTGGGAGTGATACATTGCTTTTGCCCTCTATAAGGCATACCCTTGGGAAGGGGTGTAGGATACAATCTGCAGATGCTTGTTTGTGTGTCTGATGAATAAATATAACAACCACTTGTGGGTAGCAGAATAGAGGTTATAAGATACTGAATGACTATGATGTCTTTGGAATGAAGGAGGTGTGTATTGATGCTTTCAAATGATAGGAGTTTTGTTCCTAGGTTGAGCAAGAAATCTGTAAGGTGGTTTGCTTCCCAAATTGGCCTCTGATTCACAATTTTCCTGGCATGCCTCAACAACATTTGCTTCAGATGCAGTGGAATCCTGTCTTTTGGCTCCTGGTGACAGGCAGAGGCAACCTGATTCTGGCATCATGTCAGAGTGAATGTTGTGTGCCACAGGGCCTGGAGTGGCTGCAGTCAGGACAGGCGTGCTGCCAGGGGCCCAGGCAGGGGCACAGCACTAGAGCATAGGAGAAGTGACTGTGGGGTTGCTGTCTGCTCTGCGCATGCTCAGGCAGGTTTCCCTCTTTCCCACTCCTAGACTTGGAAATCTGGATGGCACATGTATTTGGCTGACTGCCCTCCCAAAACATTTTAAAACCTTACCCAAAATATTTTAGTGGAACAGTGGTGGTGGTTTAGATCACTGGCCATAGCAGCCTTGTGTTTCTAAACTAAGTTAAGCCAACCAATATTTACACCCTTCATAACTGCTGTTTGTGAAACATTCAGATGCCTGCCCACACAGTGAAATGTGATGTGACTCAATCAGGATAAACAGCTATCATCTCTGTTAAATTATAGCACGACGTTTGCTTAAAAGTTAAAATTATCTTAAATTGAGAAAATTTGAGTTTTACTTTTTGGAAAGGTTTTGTAAGAATAATAAAGTGCCCAACGGCAATCAACGGAGGACCAAATTGTATGAACTCAAGATTACTTAATGAGCACCTTTCAGACTGCTTTCCCACAACAGGTTCCAGGATGATGAAACATTAGAAGTAAGTATTGACTACAAGGAGAATCGGTTTAGGGCAATAAGGTGTTTAAAATCTAGTTGATGGTTTTCCTTTGAATTATTTGTCACTGAGTGTGTGAGTGAGTGAATCATTAAACAGTTATGCTGAGACTTATCTTGTAAGAGACCAATCTAATTAGGTGAAAATCACCAAAAGAATTCTAGCGGGGAAGGGTCTCACAGAGCAATGAAGGGAGATTAGTTATATACATTAAGTCCTCAAATGCAGGATTATGTGTGGCAAGGGTCAAGAATGGTACAAAATCCTGTGAAAGTTCAGAGCATGAAAAAAACATGTTTGGTGAACTTTTCAGAGAACTTTGACCAAATTTAGTTGAAATCTAAAATGTGTTAAAGCACTGAGAATTAAAAGATGACTAAATCAAGGACTTGGGATTAGGTTGAATTTTGGCAGATGGAAATTGAACTGAAAGAGATGGCATGAAGAATGATTCAATAAAGGTAAACATGCAATATATGTACAGTATAAGGAATGCTCAAAAAGTTCAAAGACACACAAAGCTGGGAGGAAATGATGCTTCTGACTCTCCACGTTTTACAGCTGATAGCTAATGTTCATAAAGCACTTCCTTAGCCAGCTTGTTGCCAAGAACTCGGTATGGAGTACTGACTTTAATTCTTATAGCATCTCTGGAGGTCAGTGCTATTTATCTCTACATTAAAAATGAATGTAAGAGAGATATGGTAACTTGACAAAAGGCATAAGCTAGTAAGTGGGCAAGATAGGTCTGAGACAAGGGCAATCTCATTCCAGAACCACATAACCATTAAACCATTCTGCCAACCTGTCTCTGACCTTATTGATAATAGCTCTAAAATGTTTCATAGGAATAAGGCCCTTTGTGCCATGAGTTCCACTGCATTATTCATTTAGCTGTCACCATCTCTCATCATTATAGCAATATTCTCTTAGCTGCCTCTCATGCCACCAGACATCTCTTCAAATTCATCCTACAACTGTTCCTAGAATTACCTTTCAATAACACAGGCCTGATCATAACACTTCTTGGTTATAAAGGTGTTCAGTTGTCTTTATGAACAAACTGAGACTTCTTAGCGTGGCATATAATGTCCTTTATAATCTGGCTGGAGTCCAGTTTTCCTTCACAGTCTCATCATCTGCAATTCTTCCTTTCTCAAACTTCTCAAATGTCCCAGCTATACTAAAATATACTTTGATTCCAAAACTAGAGCAGTTCTAGAGTCTTTTTAAAATGTTATTTTTTTACTGTCTTTTGAGAGTTCATGTAGGGGAAAAGTTGAAGTAGTAAGAAATTAAGTCAAAAAAATGTTTTGAGCTCAAGAAAATATAAAAGACATTGAATGACAGGTTAGGAGGCTTGGAATTTATTAAGTAGACAATAAAGAACTATTTAAGAGTTTCAAACAAGGAAATAAACCATCATGATGGTTCTTTAGAAGGATTAATCTGTTGGAGTGGGCAAAGTCAGATGGCAGAGAGATTCTGTCTGTTTACTTTACTACGAATCTCAAATGCCATGACCACTGCTAGGGACACAGTAGGTGTTTTATTAATATTTGCTGAATGAATGAATTCTAGTGTACCTTTTGAGTATTAGTGTCTACACAATATCATTTCCTTCCCCATGATCTTGATCTGTTTCTCATTTACACACTGGCCCTATCTCCTTTTCATCCATTTGATCTTTATATTGATTATTAGAGGATAATTTTCTAACTTTATTATTATAATCATTCTAATTCACATTCAACAAATCTTTAAATTTTATTTTTGTGTAGAGCCATGCCCCCCATCAATTTGAGGGCTTTTTCTACACTTGCTCACATGTAATCCTCACAAGAACCCAGTGAAATAGTGTCATTACTCCCATTTGGCATGTGACTGATGCCCAGAATTCATACCGTTAAGCAGGGTAGACTTCTGGCTCCAAGTCCTATTCTCTTTACATCACAGAAATTGAAAAATTCACATCATGATTTCTTTTTAGTCTCTGACTAAAACATGGTGATTGATTTGGTCCCACTTTAGCCGCTTTTCCTTAAAATGAAAATATCAAGGGTAAAGGAATGAAGATGGTATGGTAGCTCTATGGGGGAATAAGGTTGTGGGATTATTTCTTTTCTCAAAGAAGTAGAGATGCAAATATATAGTCTTGGGTAAAGAAAGAGATCCTGTGTAGTAG
Organism: Papio anubis; assembly: GCF_008728515.1. Lineage (NCBI taxonomy): Eukaryota > Metazoa > Chordata > Mammalia > Primates > Cercopithecidae > Papio > Papio anubis. Next base: position 72,932,723 of record NC_044985.1, on the reverse strand, counting down.
GGTGAGGACAGTTAAGAATCAAGGTTATTTAAAGAGTATGATAGGGGATGGAATTAAGTGCTGAAGTGGAACGTTCAGTTAGCCTTGGAAAGGAAGAGGGATACTTATCCCCAATGAAGGAAGAAAGTAGAGAAATCAGTAGAGGTCTAAGATACATTTTCAAGTAAGGGAGGGAAGGAGGTTGCAGAAAATAATATCAGTAGTGTTAGCCACTCTATTGAAGATTCTAGCTAAAGTGACTCCAGATCGTTTGGTCTCAGATACTTGGACAATTGGCCAAGTATTACTCTCTAGAGATGCATAAGAGCCTGGTTAAACTTTGTTTCTTGGCTAAGAGCATGGGTTATGAAATCAAATTGTTTGGGTTTTAATTTTGACTCTTTTATTTACCAAGTTCATGACCTTGGAAAGTTACTAGCCCTTTCGATGTTTTAGCCCTCATCTGTAAAATGGGATAATATAGTAGTAGCCTCATGAATTTGTTGCGCAGATTAAATCAGTTCATATATCCAAAGCTCTAGGACCTGTACTCTGTACACAGTAAGCCCTATTTAAGTGGGAGCTGCTGCTGCTATGTGTTTCATTTCCCTAGCAGTTTAAGCATCTTGAATATTGTTCATTCTTATCATATAGTAAATATTTTCATGGGAGATATGGCTTAGCTGTAGACCAGAAGTGAAAAGTGCTATTCTTCCTTCCTCATTTACGACTATACCCATGTACATGGAATAACACACAGATAGCTGGGCACAGTGGCTCACACCTATAATTCCAGGACTTTGGGAGGCTGAGGCAGGGGGATCACGTGAGGTCACGAATTTGAGATCAGCTTGGTCAACATGGCAAAAACCTGTCTCTACTAAAAATACAAAAAATTAGCCAGGCGTGGTGGTGGGCGCCTGTAATGCCAGCTACTCGGGAGACTGAGGCAGGAGAATCACTTGAACCCAGGAGGTGGAGGTTGCAGTGAGCAAAGATCACACCACTGCACTCTAGGCTGAGTGACAAGAGCAAAACTCCGTCTCAAAACAAACAAACAAACAAACCCCAAAACATAGATAATTACACTGGCCTTAATTCAGCTGACAGTTTGGGATTGAGTGGTGTCTGTGTTATTTGAATTGTTTTATGCTTTAATTAAATAATTAAGCAGGATTACTCAATCAAGATAACCATAGATAAAAGAACCACTTTTAACACCTAAATTTGGAACTCTGGAATAAAACTGCAGTGACCATTTATTGTACTTCAATTATATTCAAATCCCTTAATGACTTCTAAATTATTTTTGAATAAAGAAACTTGAATCCTGAATTACCATAGGAAACTATAACCAATCTACTCCCTATTTATAAATTAGTCAGCTGCTGGAGTTTTGCCATAACATACACAGTAAACCTCACACTTCAAGACCAACTGGAGAGAGAATTTAAGCTTTTCATTAATGATAGGTTCATTGCTTAAAAACTGCTACCTTATTTCAATATGACATGTAGACTATCTCAATTTTGGCTATTTTGGTCTATGCTTGCAATTAATGATAATTGCTGGTATAAAATTTCAATAGCCATCTTAGAGGATTTTAGTGAGAAAAATAATCCTGAGATAATATATGCCTACCTACTCTATATATTGCTAACTTCATTTCCTGAAAGTTTATTTTAATAAAACCTTTTTTGGTCTGCCAAAGAGAACTGCAGAATTGGCTACTCTTGTTACAAAATAATTTTGAAAAATTATTGTACAATTTTGAGTTAAGTCAACTATTAATTTTTTCCCAAGTCCTTCGAAATATTATAACAACCTATTTATTGGAATTATCTTTAAATACTTTAAATAGCCTTGTGGATACTTTAAAATTATACTAATGATATGGAAACATACCTTGACCAAGAATGAAATGAACATATGCAAAATGGCCAGATATGTTCAGAAACTTGAATTATTATTCCAACTACAAAATCTTTCAGAAATCACTGGAGAAGAATATTGGGTCATGAATTAGTCTATTTTCTCAAGTAGGATTAATTTGAAAACTATAGTGTAAATTCAATGGTAGGGAAAAAAGGATAAAATCACCAGGCTTATTTTTAAAAGCCACATATTACAAAAAGCAGAAAGAATTTGTAGTTTTTCTTCAATATACTATATGTATGAATGGATGCACAGAGTTTTATAGACTCAAACTCCTGATGATGAAATACGGTGTTTACTGAAAGATTTTTTCCTTATTAATAAATGTTTCTATGATACACATTTGATAATACTTCTTTGTTTCATTTTAAATTATTTTTCTTTCAAGAAAGTACATGCAAAATAAACTTGCCATTTTTACAAGAGCTGTTCTCTTACTAATACTCTAATAGTTGCTGCCAAATATTTCTAAAATAGTTTAAAATAAATTTCATTATTCACCATTTGTTTCTTCTCCAATTTTTTAAAACATTTTTTAAAACTTCTCTGAAATGCCAGACTTTGTTGCACAAATACAAATTATGAAATACACAGCTGTATCTAACAAATGAAAACTACTAATTTGTGACACTGAAAAAAGCACATTGCTATTATCAAAGAAACTATAACATTCTGTGGATTCAATACTTACCTTCCCTTTTTATGATATTTTAGAGCTAGTAGGAAGAACTATGTTTTTAAAATGTGTAGCTTAAACTATTTTGGGTATAAAGTATTTCCATGTGACTTAATAACAATTAATTTTATTCCTAGAAAAATTAGAACATGTATTGACTTTAAAGCTTTTGAATATTCATGAAACATTTCTTAAGAACCTATCATTGTTTAATACATTGAATTGATTACTGTATTGTGGTAGTTTTAAAACTTGAAATATTTTAGGCTGAGTGCAGTGGCCCATGCCTGTAATCCCAGCTCTTTGGGATGCTGAGATGGTTGGATCACTTGAGGTCAGGAGTTAGAGACCAGCCTGAACAACTTGGTGAAACCTTGTCTCTACTAAAAATACAAAAATTAGCAGGGTATAGTGACTCAGTTCTGTAATCCCAGCTACTGGGGAGGCTGAAGCATGAGAATCACTTGAGTCCAGGAGGCGTTGCAGCGAGCTGAGATCATGCCATTGCACTCCAACCTGGGCAACACAGAAAGACTCTGTCTCAAAAAAAATAAAATAAAAAGAAAGAAAATTTTTTTAGAACAAGACTTCCTAACCTGGTATGCCTTGTAATCTGTTCCTCAGTGTGACAGTGAGCATGTTTCAAATAAGAGTGCCCCAGGGGCAAATAAATGTGGTCATGTTGGGTTTCTCTGTGTGGAATTTTTCAAACTCTAATATGTGCTGTGAATCTTGAAGGGGAGTTGTGGGTACATGTTTCACAATCCCGTTTAACCACAGGGCTTCTTTTGGGGAGAAAGGAGGGGGTACACAGCACCTATTAACATAAGCGTGTATTAATGTACATTTTAAAATCTACTCTGTATCCCTACACCTTTAATTTTGTGCCTGCCAGCTGCTTGTGCTGTTGGTATCCATCACTTTGCTCCTCGCTTTTAACTTCTTGCACCATCTACAGTGTTCTCTTCTTGGCCCATCTGCACAGCAACCACAACTGGTCCATGCCTGTTTTTTCTCAGTTACCTGTGCTTGGGTCTCATCGCCATTCTACCTGTCTCAGATCCAAGGTAATCTCTTTTATCTGACAGAAACATTTCCTCCATCTCAATCTCACTTTTTTTGTTCTGTGTTGAAGTAGAGGGATAGTTTTTAGTCCTCAGAAGAATTGGTTTGATGTAGCTCTTTAAATTTTAAAATTCGTTAACTTTGGGTAGAAGCAATAGTGTTGTTTCAAGTTACTACACAGGCTTCTCTTTCTCAGAGACCATAGGCAGCTCTCCTCAGTCCAGAAGACTGAGTCTTATGGCTTTAAACACCTCTTCAGACTGTGTCTCCAACCACCAGTTTTTCCCACTAAGAAGATGTTTTGCTGTATCTGGCTCATTGTGCCAATCTTATTCCCCACTTATGCTGATTTTTTTTTCTCAAGGGAACCCTGCTCTCTGTATGCCCATTATTTGGCTTCAATTACATTTTGCCACATTTTCATACTGCAGTCTATCACATCTGTATGTAACTAAAACCCAAATATGAACAGAGTTCAAATTCTTTTCTATGAGGTTTCTCAGCCTCTTGTAGTCAAGGTATGTAGCTAATTGCTATTGGGATATCACCTATTTCCATTTGCTAAAATTCTCAGCTTCACCTCTAGCATGGTTAGGATGGTTCTTCTAATAAATTATTCTGTGAAACAAAGATATCCAACTAGAACTTATGAGTAATTTACTAATGAGTAACCTGTCATAATCTGGATTATATTTCTGGGTGAGAACTGAATTTTTCATATATTGGTGAATGACTAGAAAGTTCCACATTTTGTATTTTTTTTCTAGGAAGTTTGAAATATATGTTTTTTCAGAGATAAAATAACGTATTTCTGTTTACAACAACCAAATATGAAATCATGAGTGTTTGCAATGGTGCCTAAGTAAAATTGACAATATCAACAAAACTGTGCTTATGGAAGTCTAATTTGTTTTTATCATTAAACTGAGTGCTTTTGTGGATTCCACAATATTAGCTGTGAAATACTTCAACATCACATACCATGAATTTCTCCAGCCATAGGGGTTGTACTAAACACAATTTGTAATGGCATCAATAGAAGAAACACGGTTTCAACTCTTACTCTATCCAATGGTAAACAATCTTCTTAGCTAAATGGATTTTAAAAATCTCCCTTGACCATATTGCAGTTAAGAATGTGACAGATCAAAGCATGGCCAAAGGAAGGGGAAAAAGAATAATCAGAGAGAAAGATTATGTCTGTAGAGGAATAAAGAAAAGGCATAGATCTTTGGGACATTATACTTCTGGAGAATGCCAATATTGAAAGACATCAATTGATAAAAATTAAGCTTTGAGAAATTTCCTAAAGAATGTCTGAGAATAAAAACTATCCCAGTGGCACATGTGACATTCCAAAAGGTTCATATGGCATTGAATAAAGCTTTTTACACAGAGAAGATTTTGGGGAAACCCAGGAAGAGGAATTCTCCTTTGACTTCCAAAGGAAAAACTCTGGCTAAGGATTGAAACTGTCTTGTTTGCTGGAGAGTAAGAAGAAAGTTCATACTGGTTCCCAACTATATATTATTTACTTGTTTAAAACATTTTGGGTATGCCTTAATTAATCTTAGAATAAAACAGATATAGTATGCATACCATAGTTTGAGCTTAATCATCTTAAATAACCCATCACTAAGTTTTGATTTAAAGCACCTTTTCCAGATGCTAGATTTTATCTAACTGTTGCAATGAAGTTTCTGTGTCTGGAGTGGGTAAAACCAAAGAAGTAGCATCTTTTTCTGAAATACTGCTAAATTATGGTTCTATTGTGATCTGTTGAATTATTCAAATAGAAAAAAAAAAGAGAGCATGAACACTGCTCTCAAGAAACCTGGAATTGTTATAAATTATAAGAAACATTATTGTCATGAATCCTGATATGGTTTGGCTGTGTCTCCATCCAGATCTCATCTTGAATTTTCATGTGTTGTGGGAGGGACACAGTGGGAGGTAACTGAATCGTGGGGGTGGGTCTTCCCTTGGATGTTCTTGTGATAGTGAATAAGTCTCATGAGATCTGATGGTTTTAAAAGTGTGAGTTTCTCTGCACAAGCTCTCTTTGCCTGCTGCCATCCGTGTAAGACATGACTTGCTCCTCCATGCCTTCTGCCATGATTGTGAGGCCTCTTCAGCTACATGGAATTGTAAGTACATTAAATCCTTATAACTTGTGTAAGTAACCCAGTATAAGTAAGCCATACTTACTTCCTAGATACAATGGAGGTACAGGAATTGAGTAAATACAGCCATTCAAAATGGGAGAAATTGGCCAAAACAAAGGGGCTACAGGCCCCACACAAGTCTGAAATCCAAAGGGTGGCTTGCACCCTCTGAAGCCACAACCTGAGCTCTACATTGGCCCCTTTCACCATGGCTGGAGAAGCTGGGATGCAGGGCATCAAGTCCCTAGGCTGCACACAGCATGGGGACCCTGGGCCCGCTCATGAAACCACTTTCTCCTCCTAGGCCTCCAGGCCTGTGATAGGAGGGGCTGCCACAAAGGTCTCTGTCATGCCCTAGATATATAGTATATTGTATATACTATACATTATAGTATATCATGGTTTTTCTCAGGTATGGCTTTATCGGCAAAGTGAAAACGGACTAATACAGCAAATTGGTACTAGTAGAGTGGTGTGCTGCTGAAAAGATACCCAAAAATGTAGAAGCAGCTTTGGAACTGGGTAACAGGCAGACATTGGAACAGTTTGCAGGGCTCAGAAGAAGACAGGAAAATGTGGAAAAGTTTGGAACTCCCTAGAGACTTGTTGAATGACTTTGACCAAAATACCGATAGATATGGACAATGAAACCCAGGCTGAGGTGGTCTCTCATGGAGATGAGGAACTTGTTGGAAACTGGAGCAAAGGTTGGGATATGGACAATGAAATCCAGGCTGAGGTGGTCTCAGGTGGAGATGAGGAGCTTATTGGGACCTGAAGCAAAGGTGACTCTTGTGTTTTAGCAAAGAGACTGGCAGGATTTTGCCGCTGCCCTAGAGATTTGTCGGAGCTTTGAACTTGAGAGAGCTGATTTAGGGTATCTGGCAGAAGAAATTTCTAAGCAGCAAAGCATTCAAGAGGTGACTTGGGTGCTGTTAAAGGCATTCAGTTTTAAAAGGGAAACAGAGCATAAAATTTTGGAAAATCTGCAGCCTGACACTGTGATAGAAAAGAAAATCCTATTTTCTGAAGAGAAATTCAAGCCAACTGCAGAAATTTGCATAAGTAATGAGGAGCCGAATGTTAATCCCCAAGACAATGGGGAAAATGTCTCCAGGGCATGATAGTTAGTTTTCTAACACTGCTGTAATGAATGACCACAAATCTAGTGGCTTAAAACAGTACAGAGTTATTATCTTACATTTCTGGAGGAAGAAGTCTGAAATGTGTCTTATTTGGCTAAAATCAAAGTATAGGCAGGCTGTGTTCCCTCTGGAGGTACTAGGGGACAATCAATTCCTTGTCTTCTCTAACTTCTAGGTCCTCCTGCATTCCGTCTTGTGTCCCCCTCTTCTGTCTTTAAAGCCAGAAATGTTGCATCTTCAGATTGCACTCTTTGACTATGACTCTTGTTTTCATTACCATGTCCCCTTCCCTCACTGTGTTCTTCCTGCATTCCTCTGCCCCTTATAAGGACTTTTGGAATTACACTTGGCACACTTGGAGAATACAGGATAATCTTCCCATCTCAAGGTTCTTGATCATCTGCAAAGTCCCTTTTGGCATGCAAGGTAACAGGTTCCTGGGAGTAGGTCATGGGCATTTTGTGAGGCCATTATTCTATTATAATTATTAACATTTAAAAAATCTGAAGATAAACATTAAAAATGTAAAGTTCCAGAGTCTCTTAAAAAAATCAGAAGTTCTGTCAACACTCGAGTCTATACTCGCTATGATGATGATCAGCTAGAATTGAATATCTGGTAGTTCCTTTGTAAACACCTTGTTGCCCTTCAGTTGACCAAAGTTCATTTGAGATGACTTTGCTAACTGATATTACCTGCCTAGTCTCTAAGGCATTTGAACTTTTATTTTCTGTGTAAAAAGAATACCTAATTCTATTTTAAACAGAGTATAATAAATATTTTATTTTTCTAAGTAATTATTACCCTTTTTAAAAACTGACCTCTGATTATAATTTGGTTTCTTTGAGTCCCCACCCAAATCTTATCTTGAATTAGAATCCCCATAATCCCCACGTGTCAAGGGAGAAATCAGGTGGAGAGCAGTTGGATCATGTGGGCCATTTCCCCCATGCTGTTTTTGTGATAGTGAGTCTCACAAGATCTGATGGTTTTGTAAGAGGCTGTTTCCCCTTTGCTATGCTCTTCTCCTTCCTGTCACCTGTTGAAGAAGGTGGCTTGCTTCCCCTTCGCCTTCTGCCATTATTATAAGTTTTCTGAGGCCTCCCCAGCCGTGCTGAACTGTGAGTCAGTTAAACCTATTTCCTTTATAAATTACCCAGTCTCAGGCAGTTCTTTACAGCAGTATGAAAATAGACTAATACACTCTCAGGCAGTTCTTTACAGCAGTATGAAAATAGACTAATACACTCTCAGGCAGTTCTTTATATAGCAGTATGAAAACAGATTAATATATTTTCTTAGTGATACATACAAATATTCTAGTTCTGTTTAGAATCTTATTTCCTACTGAAAGTTTATCCTTTTGAATTTTGAATTAATGCTTCAAGTTCATGATCCATTTTCAATGTACAGGAAAAATCAGGTCTTTGAGGCTGCAAAATGGAGGCCTAGTTCCTGGTAAGTGATTAATTATCAAGATGGTGATGCTCAGTGGGATCTCTGTGGAGATGTCCCGCTGTCTGCCTCATTTGCATTTTAAAACATCAAGAAAGAAATAAACCAACATACTTATATTTATGACATATTGATCACATTTATATTGGAGCAATGCAAAATTCTCAAACAGAAGAGGAGAAACATAGCTGAAGCTATTTCAGAAAATTAGAATAAATTTTGTTTTATATATATTTATTTTGATGTTGAATGGAAACAATAATAGCTCACAAACATATTATATTCCCAAGACCCATTGACAGTTTCAATTATGATGGAAGTATTTTGTTCTGTGAAAATACTGATGAAGATTAGCTCTGTTTTCCCATCCAATAAAAGCTATAAAATGGTTCCAAAATATAAATGGTGATTTTTAAGTTTATTGAATGCAAAACTGAGCCTTGAGATATTCAGTGTCAAGGAAATCCAAAGTTCATCAAATGTAGAGTTATAATTACTTTGCCACATTTATCGTTGTATTTTGAGTTTCATAAATTTCTCTGAACAAATGGAAAATTTGTGCCAAATAAGAATTTATATTTGGGTTTATTATTAAAAGTACACATTTATAGTCTGTCATTGCAAGTTTGTTTGGTCTATAGTGGTTGGACATATTGCCAAAATCACTATAATGTCAGCAATTATGCATATTTTAGCTTTTACTACAGTAATGTTCTACTTATATATCATGGAACTCATTAACTTCTCTGAGGTGCATTTCTTAATTACCCCAGACCAATGTCATTCCTCAGTCCTATGAATTCCTTTGCCACTTATTATGTGTATCATTTCATATATAATTTAAGAAAATCTTTTTTTAACAGCAATATTGACTACTATATTCATTTGCTTGAGCCCAGCTGTCTTTTTTTTGCTGTTACTGTCTTACAAAATTATCATTTCTAAGACCTTATTCTTATCCTCTTTTGTAAACTCTGTCAAATAAGAGATAAAATTGAAAGAACAATAAAAGAATAAAATGGGAAGGGTGGCATAACTTCTAAAAAGATGCTAACAAATAAAGCATATATGGTGGAGGAAATAGTGTTCCTGAAGTAAAAAAATTACAAATGGAATAGGAAATTATTAAGGTATACATTTAAAAAACCTTTCTCGAACTGAGGTAAACAGTAAACTTCTAGATCAAAAGAGTAAACCAGATTCCAGATAAAAATAGTAATACTCAATTGTGAGTCAGATCCTGGAATTATTTGGCTTCAAGAAAAAAGAAAGACCTTACAACATACAGAGAATCCTTTCTAATCTAAATGTAAGAGGTAATGAAGTATGACATTTAGAAGAATAGGAGAATAAAATCTTTATGATTCCAGAGTAATACATACTGTTTAAACAAGATACACAAATTGCTAACTATAAAGGAAAACATTGCTAAATTAAACTACATTAAAGTTAAGAACTTATTATTATCATAGGTTACCATTAAAAGAGTGAGTGGGAGTATATTTGTCATGTATTTGGCACACACACATATATATATACTTGTATATATAAAGGTCTTACATATCCATAAAGAATGCTTGCAAATCAATAAGAAAATGTCAGATAACCCAGTGGAAACATTGGCAAATGACTTGAATAGACACTTCACGATAGGAGATATCTTGGTAGCCCATAGACCTGTGAAAAGGATCTCAAATTTATTTGGTCATCAAGCAAATTGCAAATTAAAACCAAAATGTGATGCCACTCTATACCCATCAGAATGGCTAAAATGACAATGTCAAGTGTTGGAGTGGATGTATAGCAACTAGAACTCTCATCAGTTATTGATAGGAGTTGTAAATCATTATAACCACTTTGGAAAACTGTTTGTCAATATTTACTAGTGATGAACATATTCATACCCTATTGCCCAATAATTCTACTCTGCAATATATATTTCACATATGTTGCCCAACAGGCATGTGCAAGAATATCCATAGCAACATTGTTTGTAATGGCCCTGTGTCAGATATTGCCAAGACAACTCAGTTTTGATGGTTTATAGAACTCACAGGACTCAGCACAACTAGAGTCATGCTCATGGTTATGATTCATTACAGTGAAAGGATACAAAATAAAATCAGGACAAGGAAAAGACTCATGGGGCAAAATCCAGAGGAAACATGGTGCAAGTTCTCAGAGTCTTCTCCCAATTAATCACACAGGACACACTTAATTCCTAGAGCATCAAGTTGTGATAACACATGTGAAATGCTGTCTATCAGAGAAACCCATTAGAGACTCACTGCTGAGAGTTTTTTTTTTTTTTTTTTTAATTGGGGGATAGACAAATATGCAGCCTCTGCCTGGACCATAGCAGAATTCCAGACTCCCAGAAGGAAAGCAGGTGTTCAGCATAAACCACATTGTTTCTACAAACCATTTGGGCACAATGAGACACTATTACCAGTAACTCACTCCAAAATCCAAGTTCTCACATGCTAGTCAAGGGCCAACAGTAGATGCAGCCTTGTCTAGGGATAGCATTATGCCCTGCTATGTTAACTCTTTTCTGCATAAGCTCCAAACTGCAATTAATTAGGAGCTAAAAATTCTAACAGCAGTTAAATGGAACAGTGAATAAATAAATTATGGTATGTTCATACAATGGATTACTTTACAGAAAATGAGAATTATATTCCAAAACTCATATGCAACAATATGGCTGAGATATAATGTTGACTAAAAGAAGCAGGATGTAAAAGGATACATATTGCATCTTTATGTTTGTGGGAAGTTCGAAACTAGATGAAATTAAACATCATAATGTTTGAAGTCACCTAGGGAGACTAAGAATCTGAGTGTTGATTACATGTTCACTTTGTGACTATCCTTTGGGTGAAACACGATTTTTGCTCTTTTCAATATTATGTTCTACAGCAATAAAAAGTTTACTAATAAACATTTCTTAACATAAAAAAATAATAAAGACTCTTGCGTATATTTAGGCAGAAGGAGGAGATGATTTAGTAAGAAAGTAAGAGATTTTTCTGATAGTTCTCTCTGTCATTAAAACAATTAAAAATATGTGCTATTTAGAGAATGTTTATGCCAGAAACTCTACTGAGTCATAGTATGTAACCCTGACGTCTCCAGTATAGCAGACACTGGACTCATGTGGCTACTGAGGACATGAAATGTGACAGTCCAAATTGATATATGTGACATGCAAATGCTATAACTGCATGGTATAGCTCTATGGTATAAGTATAAAATATACACTATATGTAGAATTCTCAGTATAATAAAGAATGTAATATCTCAACAATGTTTTACATGTTGAAATGATGTGTATTATTGAACCTATTGGGTTAAGTATAATTAGTATTTTTATTTAAATGATAAATATTTAAATTAATTTTACCTTTTTAATGTAACTGCTAGAAAAATTAAAACTATAAATATGGTTTGCACTATACTTCTATTAGCACTAATATAGATCATGCTATTAATTCCTTACATTAAACCTGGAAAGTAAGGAGTAGTCTCATTTTACAGATAAGAACAATGAGATTTAGGAAACGAAGTAAAAGTATGCATTATCTAATTTGCAAAGGTTTCATAGCAAGTAATTAGCAGAGCTAAAATCAGATGTTTACATGATTCTAGGTCCTGTGCTTTTCACCTCCTGCTATACTCTCAGAAGACCAGGGTGCCTCATCTACGGAATTTTCAGAGGAGAATGGGTTTAATCCAAGTATTCTTTATCTAACCAGGCTGAAACCTTTATGTAAAGTCAACAAGAAAATATTTTTATGTATCCAACGACTCAGGAAAATATACTACTTATGTAGCTACCCTACCAAAATCTTCATTTAAATATGCAATTCAGCCAATATGTAGAAAAACTAAAATATTCTTGAATGGGAAATTCATGGTGTGAAAAAGCTGATGGTGGGCTTTGAGTTTATGTAAACATAAAAATGAGTCTATTAAAAGGGAAATATAATTCCTTAAAATTCTTGAGTAAAATAATACAATAATAATGATTTCAAAATTACAGAATATAAAAACAAAAACTAGGGTGTGTGTAGTGGAATGGGACTAGGCTGAGGATGTATAGTTTGCAGTTTACTTAGGAGGAAGTTAATAGATGCTATTTCTTTCTTGAACTTGATAAACTGACAACTGTATGCTTAATCAATGCTATAAAAGATACAAACGTAAACACTAGTGGAACTAAAAAGAGAACACATAATTTACAACATACTGAAAGTAGATATCGGAGGTAACATAGACCATCAAATAAAAGAGAGAAAACAAAGAAAATAGCTAAGAAGCAAAAATAAAACCGAATCTTTAAAATAAGATGACTGAAAGAGCAAATGCAGATGCTTCCTGACTCACAGTGGGGTTATGTGGTGATGAACCCATTGCCAGTGGAAAATATTGTAAGTCAAAAATTGACATTTTGTAGACCTGATGGCACCCTAAACACAATATCCAAAAAATTCTGGCAACACAGCACACTGTATGGGTTGTTTACCTTCGTGATTGCATGGCTGACTGGGAGCTGTGACTCACTGATGCTGCCCAGCATAGTGACAGTATCATACCACGTATCACTATCCTGGGAAAAAAATCAAAATTTAAAATTTGAGGTACAGTTTTTACTGATGGCATATCACTTTTGCATCATTATAAAGCTGAGAAAACTTAAGTTGAACAGTTGTAAGTCAGGACCATCTATACACTTCTTCCAACAATAAAACAATGGAATAAACTCCATTAAAGAAAACATTGAGTTGAAAGAAAAATATTCTGTTTAATTTTTTTTTTTGAATACCAAGGTAAAGCTGTAGTAACAAAGTTGTATTTAACGATCCTATAGTATCTAATTCCATTTGCTTTTCTGGTGACTACTTTTAGAGTTCTTTGGGTCTCAATTCTAGTCAACTATTTACAATGTTTATGTTTATTGGCAAGCAGCTACAGGAAGTAGAAATGTTAATGTCTCATTTTTAATTGTCATTGTTTACCTCAACTTATGGCTACATGTAGCTTTGATTTAGGAAGCAATAATAACTTTATTCTTTAATGGAAGCATTTAAAACTCTGTTTATCTTTCCTGGATCTCAGCCTCCAATTACCTAGAAACAAAATGAAAGCAGTGAGAGAAAAGACACAGACGCCAACAGGAAAACAATGATTTGTACCCTCAGTATAATGACCATATGTATTGATGGTGCTGAGACTATTATTACTATGTGCTTGCTTTTGATGGAAGTTTTCTTGCTCTATTTTGATAAAACTCTGAAATAGAAAACTAAGTATACTACAAATCCAGCTGTTTATTCTCTTAAATTTTATTCTTGTATCAGTGATTCTGGGCCATAGCAGCTTTGAAGGCTAAACTAGGTCTCAATATTAGTCACTCAACAGAAAGCATTTTTCTCAGGGGTGATTCCACCCACCCTTTAATTTCTCATAAGCATAAGAATTTTATTTCTGGTAGTTCTCGAGGCTGGGAAGTTTAAGATCAAGGAACTTGAAGATGAGCTCTCTGGTGAGGCTCTGCTTCCTGGTTCATGGATGGCCATCTTCTTGCTGTATCTTTACATAGGAGAAAGGGCAAGGGAAGTCTTTGGCTTCTCTTTTATAGGGGGACTAATCCCATTCACAAGGCTTCCTCCTTATCACCCAATCACTTCCCAAAGGAAACACCTCCAAATATAATTGCATTCAAAATTAGATTTCACTGTGAATTTGCAGGGGACATAAACATTCAGTCTATAGCAGCAATGAACGATATATTGTCCTGGAGAAACATGTTCGAGAGAAATCTTTTCCCTGAAACCCACTCCTCTGTAGTCTGCCTCAACCAGCTCATTGCCTGGCCTATTGTAGGAACTCAGTATATTATTTTATTTTACAAAAATGGAGTTTTATATAATACAGTGTTTTATAACCTATCTTTCTCACTTATAAAATAATTATGTAATAAATAGCTTCCTATGTGTTGTGATTATAGATACTACTACCCGATGTGAGGTGTGGAAGAAATGTCCTATTACTTTAATTTCACAATTACAGAAAAAAAAAAATATGAGTCTGAGTCCCTTACCCACCTGGCAAATTAGAACCTCATAATTTTAAATGCAGGTGCTTGTCTATGTCTCTAGTTTGCACAAAAATTCAGGAGGTTTATGAAGTGCCCAGAAAATGGAATGAGAGTGTCTGAGTCACCATGGTCAATGAGGACTTTCCCCTTATCCAAACCCTTGGAGTTACTTAAAGGCAAGTGGCTCTTCTGTTTCTATGCTCAGGCCCAGAAGGGTCTCTGTGTGAGGCTCCAGTCTCTCCTCTTCCACCAAGGAACCATTCTCCTAAAGGTCCTGCCACCTTCCTGGGATGCCCAAATGGGGCAGAATAGAGACCTTTCTTCCTTTCTAGTCATGTGGAATGTGTTTACTCTCTTGCTGTGTCACCCTCTGAATTCCTCCAACAAACTCCTCTCCACCTGAGCTTTCCCAGCAAGATCTGAGAAAGGCTTCCACTTCCTTCTCCTGATAGCAAAATCTCCTCAATGAAGAAAGACTGTCTTGTTGGAACAGGGAATGGAAAAATAGAAGATAACACAAAAATGTTATCTTTTTCTCTTTTTATTCTTCTTTAGTTATAAGAAACATACACACAAATGCTTTAATAGCTTCTACACATTCATTAAATATTTTATCTCTATCATCTCTGTCTATATATATCTACATATGTCCTTTTTTCTTAAGTTACCAGATGATCATAAGTTATCAGACAAAAAAGATACTCAAGTTGGGGGGTCAGGCTTGTTCTGTATGAACATAATAGGTATCCACATGAATCAGTATGTAGTTGCCTTAAATGCAGTTTTGTGGATATTTTTCCCCAATGTAAAACATTTTTAGAGAAAGGATCAAAGGCACCGGGTATGAATGAGAGTCCCAGATTTTGCTGAGGTCAACTTTCAGAAGGGGCTCACCTTTCTCTTTCTTTATTCTTTTATTTTCCTGCTACCCCTGGTAAAGTTAAAGTTCTTCTCTTCATGTGTTTATTTTTTCTTGTGGCAAAAAAGATATAACTTGAGATCTGCCCTTTTAAAATTTTAAGTGTATTGTTTACTGTAAGCACATTGTTATACAATAGCTTTCTAATAAGTTTTTCATCTTGCATGACTGAAACTTTATATGACTGAAAAGAAACTCCTCATTTTCCCATCCTCCTAGCTCCCGGCAACCACCATTGTACTTTCTGCTAAGTGAGTTTGACTATTTCAGATACCTCATATAAGTAGAATCCTGCAGTATTTTTCCTCTCTGACTTATTTCACTTAGCATAATGTCTCCAAGATTCATCCATGTTGTAGCATATGCCAGGATTTTCTAAGTGGCTGAATAATACTCTATTGTATGTATACACTTACATATTTTTTTGATCCATTCGTTAGGTTATTTTCACCTTTTGGTTATTGTGAAAAATGCTGCGATGAATATGGGAGTACAGATATCTCTTCAATATTCTGATTTCATTGTTTTGGATAAATATCCAGAAGTGAAATGACTGGATCATATGGTAGCTCTATTTCTAATTTTTAAGGAATCTTTATACTGTTTTAAATTGTGGTTGCACTATTTTACATTTCTACCAACAGTGCATAAGCGTTCCAATTTGTCTACACCTTTGCTAACACTATTTATTTTTGGTTATTTTTAAAAAACATAATGACATCTTAGCAGGTATGAGGTGGTATTTCATTTTTGCTTTGATTTGCATTTATCTGATAGTGATGAGTGTTTTTACATGTAATTAGTAATGAGTATTTTTACATGTACCTGTTAGCCGCTTTTAAGTTTTCTTAGAGTAAATATCAATTTAAGTCATTTGCCCATTTTAAATTGGGTTATTTATTTTCTTGCTGTTGAGCTGTAGGAATCCTTTTTGTGTAATCCTTTATATATTTTGGGTATGAATACTTTATCAGATATATAGTTTGCAAATAGTGTCTTCCATTCTGTGGACTGCCTTTTGACTCTCTTGTTTCTTCTGCTGGGCAGAAGTTTTTTAGTTTGATGTATTCCGTTTTTTGTTCTTTTTTTCTTTTTTTTGAGATGGAGTCTTGCTCTGTCGCCCAGGCTGGAGTGCAGTGGCGCGATTTCAGCTCACTGCACGTTCTGCCTCCCGGGTTCACGCCATTCTCCTGCCTCAGCCTCCTGAGTAGCTGGGACTACAGGCGCCCGCCACCATGCCCGGCTAATTTTTTGTATTTTTAATAGAGACGGGGTTTCACCGTGTTAGCCAGGATGGTCTCGATTTCCTGACCTCGTGATCCACCTGCCTTGGCCACCCAAAGTGCTGGGATTACAGGCGTGAGCCACCACGCCCAGCCGATGTATTCCCATTTTTAATTTTTGCTTTCATTTCCTGTGTTTTTAGGGTCATATCCATAAAATCATTGCAAAAACCAATGTCATGAAACCTTATCTCTGTGTTTTCATCTAGGAATTTTATAGTTTCAGGTATTATGTTTAATCCATTTTTCATTGATTTTTGGGTATGGTGTTAGATAAAGGTCCAATTTCATTCCTTTGCATGAGAATATCCAATTTTTTCAGCAGAACTTGTTGAACACACTATCCTTATCCCATTGTGTATTCTTGGCACCCTTCTCAAAGATCAGTTGACCATAAATGTCTAATGTTATTTTGGGATTCTCTATTTTAATCCATTGGCCTGTATGTGTCTGTCTTTATGGCAGTACCATACTATATTGATTATTGTAGCTTTGTAATACAGCCGATTTGTTTTAAAATCAGGAAGTATAATATCTTCAGCTTTGTTATTTCCCAAAGTTATTTTGGCCAGTTGGAATCTTTGTGGCTTTATGTGTATTTTAGAATTTTTTTCTATTTCTGTAAAAATTGTCATTAAGATATTGATAGAGATTGCATTAAATCTGTAGATTGCTTTCAGTTGTATGAATATTTTAATAATCTTAACTCTTTCAATGCATGAACATAGAATATGTTTTCATTCATTTGTATCCTTTATAATTTCATCTTTAATGTCTTGTAGTTTTTAGTGTACAAGTCTTTTGGTCCCTCAGTTAAATTTTTTCCTAAGGATTTTATTGTTTTTGGTCCATTTGTAAATGGGATTGTTTTCCTAATTTCCTTTTCAGATTGTCCACTGTTCGTGCATAGAAACACAATTGAGTTTTGTATGTTGATTTTTGTATCCTGGAACTTTACTGAATTTGTTTCTTAGATCTGATAGGTTTTTTTCGTGTGTGTGTGGGGGTGGGGGCAATCTTCAAGATTTTCTACATTTAAGATCGTGCATCCGTGAACAGGGATAATTTTCCTTCTTCCTTTCCAATTTGGATGACTTTTATTTCTTTTTCTTGCCTAATTTCTCCGGGTAGGACTTGTGGTACTATGTTGAATAAAAGTGGCAGAAGTGGATGTCTGTGCCTTTTTTCCTGATTTTGGAGGAAAAACTATCAGTTTTTCATTGCTGAGTATGATGTTCACTGTGGGCTTGTCATACATGACCTTGTTATGTTGTGATAATTTCTTTTTGTTCCTAGTTTGTGGAGTCTTTTTATTTTGAAAGCATATTGAATTTTGCCAAATACCTTTTGTACATCTATTTCTATCATCCTGTAATTTCTATCCTTTATTCCGTTAATGTGGTGAATCACATTGATTGATATTTATACGATGAGCCATCCTTGCATCCCAGGAATAAATCTCACTTGGTCATAGTATGATCCTTTTAATACACTGTTGAATTTAGTTTGCTCATATATTTTTGAGGATTTTTGCATCTAAATCATCAGGGATATTAACTTGTAGTTTTATTTTCTTGTGGTGTCTTTCTCAGGTTTGGTATCGGAATAATGCTTGCTTCATAAATCGGGTTTCAAAATGTTCCTTTCTCTTCCATTTTTTGGAAGAGTTTGCAAAGAATTGCCACTAATTCTTTAAGTGCTTGGTAGATTTTATCATTGAAGCCATCTGGTACTGAGTTTTTCTTTTTGGAGAGGTTTTTGATTACTGATTCAATCTCTTTACTGATTATTAGGTCTGTTTGGGTTTTCTGTTTCTTTATGATCCAGTTCTGATAGGCTATATGTTTCTAGGAATTTATCCATTTTTTCTAGGCTATCCAATTTGGATAATCTATAATTGGCTTATAATTGTTCATGGTAGTCTCTCATAATTCTTTTTGTCTGTGGCATCAATTGTAATGTCTCCTTTTTGATGTCCATTTTACTTTTTTTGTCTTCACTCTTTTTTTCTCAGTCAAGTGTAAAGTTTGTTGGTTTTGTTGATTTTTTCAAAAGACCAATTAATTTTGTTGATTTTTCTATTGTTTTTCTATTCTCAATTTCATTTATTTCCTCTCTAATTTTTATTATTTATTTCTTTCCCTCTGCCAACTTTGGGTTTAGCTTTTTTTTTCTATTTCTACTTCCTGATATATAGAATTAGGTTGCTTTAGATCCTTCTTTTTTAACATAGACATTTATTACTTTAAAGTTCCTTCAGAACTGCTTTTGCTGCATCCCATAACTTTTAATATGTTGTGTTTTCATTTTTATATGTCTCAAAATATTTTCTAATTTCACTTTTCATGTTCTTATTTTGCCCATTGGTTGTTCAAGAATGTGTTGTTAAGTGAATTTTTGTTTTCTTTCTGCAATTGATTTCCAGTTGCATTATATTGTGATCGAAAGAGATACCTATATGATTTCAATCTTATAAATTAGTTAAGATTTGTTTTGTGACCTAATATGTGATCTATACTGGACAGAAGAATGCATATTCTGTGTCTGTTGCGTGAAATGTCCTGTATATGTCTCTTAGGTCTACAGTGTTCTTCAAGTCCTCTGTTTCTTTATTGATCTTCTGTCTGGCTATTCCATCCATTATTAAAAGTGGGTTTTGAAGTTTCTTACTTTATTATTGTTGGTGTCTATTTCTTCCTTCACGTCTGTCAATATTTGCTTTATATATTTAGGTGGTCTGATATTGTTTGCATATATATTTATAATTGTATCTTCCTGGTGAATTGAACTTTTTATCATTAGGTAATGTCATTCTTCGCTTCTTGTTACAGTTTTTGACATAATGTCTATTTTGTCTGTATAAGTGTAGCTATTCCTGTTTTGTTTTGGTTACCAATTACATCGAATATCTTTTTCCATTCTTTTGTTATGTGTGCCTTACATTTAAAGTGAGTCTCTTATAGACAGCACATAGTTGGATTTTGTTTTTATTTTAATCTATTTAGCCACTTTGTATTTTGATTGGTGAATTTCATCCGTTTACATTTAAAGTAATTACTGGTAGAGGAGAACTTACTGCTGTTTTGTTAATTTGTTCAGACATTATTTTCATGAGCTTACCGAGCATCTTTATTTATGATGTTTATTTTGAATTATATGTTAGGTAATTTGTAACCTGTATCTTTAGGGTCAGTTTCTGGAGATTTATTTTGTTGCTTTGATTGGGTCATTTTTCCCCCATTTGTGTTGGTGTCTGCATATTTGAAAAACAAACCACCTCCCCAACTCTTTGTAAACTAGCTTTATAATAGGGAAAAACTTTCACCAATCGGCCCAAGTAGAGATTCTGAAGGCCTCTCAAAGTTTTTCTGTGGATGTGTCTTTTCTGGGCTTTGCATGTATAGATTTCTATTTAGAAGAATTTGCTAGTTTCGTTTTTTCAGGAGTTCGTAATCTTTTGCTTTCTCTGACATCTGCCATCCTGTGGTGGGCCCTCTGACCTGCTGTCAGATCATGCTCTCTGAGCAGCAACATGCCACTCAGATCTTTTATACTCTTCATGGCTCGTGGCATCTAGAGTATGCTAGGTCCCATCTGCATTACCAGAAATTCAAGAAAGAAACCAGTCCCTTGGGCAGCCCCTCAAAAAGTTGGACTGTTGGACATGTGTTCCACTTTTCTCTTTCCTCCTTGAGTGCGATACTGTGGTTCCTCTGGAGAAGCAGCATATACCCAGTTCTTTTTCTGTTCTCACTGGCCCCCAAGCATCTAGAGTATGTCTGATGTTATCATTGCTCCAAGATAAAAACCTCCCTGAAAAGTCAGAACATTGAATGTATGAGCTCGTCTCCTCTTTCTCTCACCAGGGAGTATCCAGAAGCTGGTAGTTTCCTTTCAATCACATGGTGCTCTGTCAGGCAGAGGGACTATGGTGAGAGGGTGACAGAAATTTTTCTACTTGCTTCAATGTGGCTGGCTTTGTGTTCTCCTGGGATGCAGATGCCTCTTAATTGGTTTCTGGATTTCTCATAAACAGAATTAGTCCATATATTGTTATTGATTTGATGTTTTGTGAGATGAAGGAGGTGTTTTTATTACTACATCTTGCTGATGCCGCTCCTCAATCATTCCTCTATTTACTATTAGGTTTTGCTATTTACACGTGCTTTTGTTTGCTGAGTTTTGGGGAATGTGATCACTAACAAATCATGCTCTATGATTTTTATCTGTAGTAGAGAAAATAGCTAGGAGATGTAGACATACTGACAGATACTATTTATTAAGCACTTTTATTGCATCAGGACATACCTGAAGTGTTTATGAGATGATATTTAATATTCATAAAAGCATTGTAGGCATATTGCCTTTATTTTTCAATTTCGTAAAGGTGAAAACTAGTGCACAGAAGTAGTAATATGTAACTTTTTCAAAGTCATGCAGCTTATTAATAGAAGAACTAGGAATTAAACACAGGCAGTTTAACTTCAGAGACTGTACCCCAGGAGTCAGAGACAGCACATATTAGCTCTGCACTCATGTAATTTAACTCACTGGTTGTTCTACAAGTGAAAAAGTGTAAGAAACAAAACAAAACAAATCAGTATGGTAACCACACAAATAAAAGAATCAGAAAACCCTCCACATTTTGTGTTCAACTTAGAACATATGTGTGAAATGGTGTTTTTTTGTTTGCTTATTTGTCTTTTTTTTGTTTGTTTGTTTTAAAAGTTAAATATTCTTATTTTTCATAGCTGGAAAATATCCCTTTTTGCTGAAAAACTATTTTTCCCCAAAATGCTGATTATATTCTCTGTGTTATAAATGGGAAAATAAAACAGGCCCTCACCAGATTTTTCATTTAGCAAAACTATACAAAGAGAAGAAATCTGATGTTTGGCCAAATTTGAATACAGATTTCCCTGAGAGTCTGACTGTGAAAAATAAGCTATGGTAAGAGTTTTTTAGGTTAAGATAATACTAAACACTATATTCAAGATGGGATAGATGATTGCCATTTTTCAACTAGTCCATCTGGGTCAGTTTGATACTAGTATTTTTCTTTATTTTTACCTCATTAGGAACTAAATCCTGTTGTATCAAAGGTCTTGAGAACTCTGGCCACCTGCCACTCATCTGTGCTATACCCAATAGCAGCTTTTGGATCCTAGAGTTGCTGCTGTCTCTCATACCACAAAACCACCTTCTCCTGATTCTCTAGGAAGACTGCTGAGAGTCAACATTGAGCCACTGGTGGTATGTATTGTATAAAGAGTTTTGATTAAGCTTGATTAATTGTCCCTCAGGATAGTTTTAGTATTTATACCCCATAATATCTCTGTGTTATACCAATACTTCTTATTAATATATAAAAATCCTTGCTAATTTTATAATTGTAAAATGTCTCGTTGTTTTGATATACATTGAGGTTGATTTATTTTTTATTAACTTGTATTCTTTTGTGACACGCCTGCTTGCATATCTTGTCTGTTTTTCTGTTAAAATATTTTAATTGGTTTTTAAGAATTCTTAGCAAATCAAGTATATTGACTCTTTGCCTTTCATATAAGTTGCAAATATTTCCTCCAGTTTTTTTTATACGTTCTTACTTTCACTTAATGGTTTTTGGATGCATAGAAATTTTTGACTTTTCAATTTGAAAAACTTATGTCATGCTTATAATTGCTATTCATGCTTCAAAATTATATTTTCTAGTTTTTATTTTTTAATATTTTTTTTTTTTTTGAGACAGAGTCTCACTCTGTCACCAGGCTGGAGTACAGTGGCATGTTCTCAGCTCACTTCAACCTCCGCCTTTTGTGTTTAAGTGATTCTCATGCCTCAGCCTCCTGAGTAGCTGTGACTATAGGCGTGTGCCACCGCGCCTGGCTAATTTTTGTATTTTTAGTAGAGACAGGGTTTTGCCATATTGGTTAGGTTGGTCTGGAACTCCTGACCTCCAGAAATCTGCCCACCTCGGCCTCCCAAGGTACTGGGATTACAGGCTTGAGCCAACGTGCCCAGCCATATTTTCTAGTTTTTTAAAAATAGTTTTCTGTTTCATATTTTATTATATCCCTTTCTATATTTTACCTCTCTCTAAATTGGAATGGCAAGTTATTTCTGGGAAATTTCCTGGTGTAAGACAGGGAACTAACTTTATTTTTTACATGATTAGTCAGGGACTTCAGTATCTTTTTTTTTTTTTGGTTGTGTTTAATTTTTGACATGCATTTCGCTCATTGGAGAAGAAACTTTTTTTTTTTAATTTAGATTTTATCCTCAGTTTACCTCTCCACATCAGGAAACAGGCAGTTATTTTTATGAAAGCATCCTTTCATCTTACTCTTTTTCCCTCTCAGCTTCCTTTGGCACCACCCCTCCTTCCCTGTTGTTATTTCTCATCTTCATATTTAATATATTTTGTATAATTTTTCTTAGAGGTATCGCAATGTGACAGAATTTTCTTAACTGAACTTTTTACTGAAGTGTAGTGTACATACAGAAAAGCACATGTATAATTTGTATACAACCCACACAATAAATTTGCTTAGAGCAAACAGACCCTTATAGCTAGGGCACAGGTAAGTAAACAGAATCTTATGAGCAACCTAGAATGCTCCCCTAATATCCAGCTACAGTCAGTACCATCTATCCCTTCCCCTCAAGTTAACTATTATTATGAATTGTAACACCAAAGTTTACTTCATGTAAATAGAAATATACAGGATGGAATAACAATGTAGCTCCTTTTGCTCATCATGTTTGAAATATTTTTGCGTAATTGTGTGTAATTATAGATCATTCATTTTCATTGCTGTATGATCATAACCACAAATTTATTTATCCACAATGTTGTTGATACACATGTGGGTGGTTGCTGGCTTTTGGCTATTAAGAATGGTTCTGCTATAAATATTCTTGTGCATGTCTTTTCATGAACACACATTTCTCTACAAGTTGATTAGCTTTTTCTAGACTTCTTGGTTTATTTCTGAGCTTCCAACTGCCTAGCTTGGTCTAGTGTTCACAGAGACTCAGTGAATGAGGTGAATGATTTGAATTTGGAAAAACAGGAAATGGATATGGATTAGGCAAGTGTAGGCCAGGCTAGCTATTTGCATAGAATTCTGTTCAGTGTATGGCTTTGTTGCATTAACTCTTGTAAGTGAGATAGTCTGGAGGAGGAAAAAATGTTAAATTTGGATGAAAAGCTGGCTTTTCCATAATGGTTTCATTCAGTAATTATGTTGGTGGAGATTTTTTGTGTAAGTCATTTGAAGAAATGTATTGTCTAATGAACATAAGATATTTTGTTATAAAACTAATTTATATAGGAGCACATTTTTTAGCTGGACTGACTTAGACAAAACCCAGATATTTAACCTTTTTAATTGAAATTTAGTATTTATTTATTCATAGCCTTGAATGTTATCCATGAATTATTCTAATATACTCCTGGGAACACTCATGCTGGGTGAATGAGAATTTCTCAGCATAAGAGACTAGATTAGCCTCATATGAAGCAGCTTTCAAGACCAATGCTGGTTTACTCTAGTCTTGAGATCTATTTTTCATTGCTTGGTGATGTACTGTATTCAGCCTGTAACAGAGTTATACTGTTGGGATTCTGGGAGGCTTTCTACTGGGCATTAGTGATTTCCTTTCCTAAACTACAAACACAACTGCCCCTTCTGAGGAGGAAAGCAGGCAGGTTTGCCTTGGCCAAAGTCCAATGGCCGGGAGTCAAGCCCTTAAGTGCTTTCTCAAGTGCCCAGGCTAGTTTCTCTGAAGATCAGTCTGCTTGGTAGCCTAAGAAGGAAATTACCCGGTCGTTTCTGTTCTGGCATTTACTAGTACACAGCTGTTTCTTTCGATTCTGTAGAACAAACCTGAATTGGCACCTTTCCTGGATAGGAGGATATCACTGGCAGGAGACAGAAAATACTTTTCATTGACGTACAAGAGTTGGAGAATATATTATGAAAATCATACTTGATAACATATTTATTTATTAAGTATTTCTTATCTGTGCTACATAGTATTGTTTCTAAAACTATTTCTAACACCAACAAGAACTTGAAATTCATACATATGTGCTCTAATACTTCTTAATATGTGGACTACACCCTCAATCCTACTGAATCTGAATGTCTAAGGAAGGGGTCTAAGAATTTCCATTTTTATCAGTCATCTCAGATGATTCTGATGTACACTAACATTTGTGGACATCTGGTTTAAACTCAAAAGCACATTTAGACTGATTTACCCTACTAGTTAGCATCTGTTTGAGAATAAGAGAAAAGTTAAACAGCAACAAAATGATAGTGACTTATCTGAATAAACTAAAATAATGTCATGCATTTTTTTAAGTGCTTAATTCTAGTAATGCCCTATAGTTTGTTTTTTTTTTTTTTTTTTGAGGCCTCAGGCCTGTGACTCAGAATGGACTCAGGGTATGGTGCAACTGTCTCATGTACATATTCATATTTCAGAAGACAAATAACCTTAGATTTAAATCTTGAATAGATCCACATTATAGAAAACTCCATTCTGTAGAAAGGCAGTTATAGTGGGGTTCCAGCATTATTAGTTTGTCATATTTTAGTCTAACTTTTATAACATAGCCACGGACTACCCTTGCTGCCTGTGAAGGGTAGATGGGGGCAGAAGTGTATGAAAAATGTGAATGAATTTTTCTTAGGGACATGATCTATTAGAGTAAGAAATCTGTCTTTGTAAGGGTCAAGAACTACTCCTGTCTAAGTTCCATGTGCCTTCTTCAATCCTTTATCTAAATGTAAGCTTACCTCAGTCACATTTCTTATCTTATGATAAAGAGGTTGTAATGTCTGGATATAGATTTCACATCAAATGTGTGCTTTTGGTGTTAATGTTAGCATGATGATGATGATGATTATTTTAGCCTTTCATTCTAACATCTCACCCCTCTTCCCCAAGGATTTATGTTCCTATGTATCAGTGAATGATAAGACCTTAATCATATCCTAAGCAGCAAGATAGAAACCAAGCTTTATTACCAGCACAGGATACAATTCTCTAGGTCTTTCTCCATTTCCAAAAATAATTAGAATAACTTTCCTATACCTTCCTCAGCTATTTAAGATAACCATTAGACTGCAACAAAAGCATGATTCTGAGTGGATGTAATCATCCATGAACAAAAGCTGAACTTCAAACTGGTTTATGCTGTAATTATTTTTTCTAACTCAGAGTGTTTAAGAGTATGAATATTGCCTTATCATTTTGATTTTGATTTCTGTTGAGATCTAGTGTAACAGCTCTCCACCTCTGGGAATCGTGAAAATGTGAATTTACAGATAGTATTTTTAGTTGCAATTCTAGAAAGATTTTTAATAGCTTTCTATGGATTTACTTATTCATTCGTTCTTTCATTAACTGATATTTGAACACCTATTATGGGCCAGCCACTCCTCTTTGCCCTGGAGATATGACAGTGAACAAAACTGATAAAAAGCCCTGAGCTCAGAGAGCTTATATTATAGAGGGAAGAGATAAGCACTGAAACTAAAAAATGAGAATAAGTTAGAAAGTAATTAATGCTATAAAAAATGATCAGGGTATGAGTGATAGGGAGGCCTGGGTGATGGGCCTCATGCTCATGATCTTGTCACAGACCACAGTGCATCAGAAGTGATACTGAGATGCTAAAATATTGTTTGTTTTGGGCTTTTAATTTTTTGTAACTGCTAGTGATTTATTTTCTAACTTATAACCAAGATTACAGACGCTGATATTTTTCCAGATTCCTCTAAATTCAAGATTTTTCTAAAATACATATTTACCTGAAATAGTTTATTTGGAATGTATATCTAAGTAATATTTGATTAAAAAAGACGAGTTGTTGGGTGCTGACGAGTTGATGGGTGCAGCACAGCAACATGGCACAAGTATACATATGTAACAAACCTGCACGTTATGCACATGTACCCTAGAACTTAAAGTATAATAATAATTGAAAAAAAAAAAAGACTAAAAATTTTCTTTTTATATTGGCTAATGTGGAAGTGATTGGCATGTTCAAACCATGGAAGAACGTTTGCACTTACCCTTTTTGTTGTTGTTGTTGTTGTTGAGACAGAGTCTTGCTCTGTTGCCCAGGCTGGAGTGCAGTGGCATGATCTCGTCTCACTGCAAGCTCTGCCTCCTGGGTTCATGCCATTCTCCTACCTCAGCCTCCCCAGTAGCTGAGACTACAGGTGCCCGCCACCACACCCCACTAATTTTTTTTGTATTTTTAGTAGAGACGGGGTTTCATCATATTAGCCAGGATGGTCTCGATCTCCTGACCTTGTGATCCGCCTGCCTCGGCCTCCCAAAGTGCTGGGATTACAGGCTTGAGCCTCCGCGCCCCGCCCCCTCTGTTTTATTTTAATACACCAAATTTGTTAGAGCTGTAACTGTAAAATACAATTAAAATAATTCTGAAGAAATAATTTTCCACTAATTTGAATTCTCTAAAGAATTTTCTCACTAAGACATTGACTTTGGAAAATGATAGACTTTCTGGTAAACTTTATGCACTTATAATGAAGAAGGGGAAATTTGGCAATGAAAATTATTTTTAGTTTTCCGATAAGATGTTAACACACACAGAGTAAATGGGTGTTATGACTGTGTTGGACACAACAATATACTACCTGGATCTCCCTTTAGGAAAAGTCTTGTTGTCCAGCTGTCAGCCCCTTCAGGGTGGGCCTCAGCTGCAGAGTGTCTCCTCACCTGAGGTCATGTCCTTCTTGTGGCAGCTGCAGCTAGTTACAGCTAGGTGGGCATAAAGGCCTGCATTTCGACCCAACATGGGACATTGTAATAAGCCATTTGTGCTCTACACAGAACTTCTACATAATTTTATGGCTCAGTGCACAATGAAAATGTGGACCCCTTTGTTCAAAAATTATTAAGAATTTCAAGATGACAGTACGGTATTAAACTCAGCGAAGAACACTTCTAAGAGTGGGGGGCACTCTATCTGCACAGGTCACATATCCGTGAAGCTGACCCTGGCTCCATAGCTCCCAGATGCTAGGCCAGGGGTTTTGTCAGGCTTACACTGTAATTCAGACCTAGTACACAGCTTATTTCACTCACTCAAGTAGGTTGCTTACTTTTCTAAATCTCAAAGACTTTATAATAAAAAGTTTAAACTATATACTTTTCCCATTTATTCAGAGTTCTAAATACCATGATATGAGAAACTCTGGGGTCTATAATTCTTTTTTACCTAAGTTATTTCCAAGTGTCTTATAGTGTAATGTCCATCTTCTTGCCTAAGTCATCATGAATGTGATTATTTTAATCCATTCAGTTTTCACCCTAACTTAAAGGTAGTTCCAGATTTTTGTGGGGCCTGAAATGTATTCAATTTAAGAGGCTCTCTATAAGGAAAGGACTACAAAATTGCAAATATAAACTTGATGTGGGAGTGAATATTTATTTAGAATGAAAAAAGAAATAATAAATTTGAATATAAAAACCTGACAAATACAAATATAGAAGAGTTTTTTGACTGGAGTGTTAACCAGTCTTTTTTATATTAATGTTTTTGGCTCCTACTAGAACACTTCCTGTTACATATGAATTTTGGTATAATCAATAATTTTGAGAAATACAAAAAATTAACCTAAAATTAAGGCATAACCAAGAGCAATTTAAATGCATTTTTAAATGGCTGCTATTTTGTATTGTATGTTGACTGATGCACTGTTGATACACTAGCCTTTTCAAGCAATGTTTTTGCTGCATCAGTGGCAATTTTATGGATTGTTTGCTCTGAGAGTACTAGACTTTGCCAGGGTAAGGTAAATCAGATACAGTAAAATATGAACTAATATATCAAAATGCGTAAAACAAGCATTTCTGTGCCCTGAAGTAACTTCTGGTTTTTACTACTACTGTTTTCATCCTTCAAATACAGGTGTCTGAGTTCTCTTTTTTTTTGCTTTCCACAAAGTAAAAACAAAAAGAATATCTAGTGCATTTATCACTGTGTGCACTAAAATGTCACGCATACTATTGAATGTAGAGAACTTCCATTTTGACCAGGCGTCAATGAGAACCTAATGTTCCAATTCAGTTGTACACAGCTGATGACCAGAAGAATTTCCCACACACTCGTTGCTGGTTTTATACATTTGAAACCTTATCTTTCATCTACTACCCACGTATTTTCATTGCAAGACACCATAAGACATGTTCATATTAATATATAAATTCTAGCCCTGGGTTCTGGGTGTTTCTTCCTTTTTTATGGCTTAAAACAACAGAAATTTATTCCCTCATAGTTCTGGATTCTAGAAATTTGAAATCAAGATGTTGGCAGGGCCATGCTCCATCGGCAGGCTCTTGGGGAAAATTGTTCCTTGCCTCTTCCCAGCTCCTGGTGGCTCCTAGTAACTGTTTGTGTTTCCCGGTTTGTACACAATCCCTCTAATCTGTGCTGTGTTGTCATATGGTCTTCTCCTCTCTATGTATCTCTCTGTGTTTGCTCCTCTTCCTATAAAGGAACCAGTCATTGGATTTAGTGTCTACTTTAGTCCATTATGGTCTTAACTAGCTACATTTGCAAAGGCCCTATATCTAAATAAGGTCACATTCTGAGGTTTCCAGGGAAGATGAATTTGAGGGAGAAAATATTCAACCCATTATGAAAACCTATAACAGTAACTTAGATCTGTTATTATTAGTTAGAAAGTCTCATCAAACACCTCAGTGTGTCTGTTAGCATAACGTTCTTAGAATCCGTGACTATCACAGAAAGGGACCGCTGAGCAAACCTCAGAAGTGGTCACAGATCACAGCAAAGGCGGAGTGAGCACAAGGAAAACCACTTCTGCACATGACCACATGGATGCTGTTTCATGGATGAAAAGACCATGATTCCCAATTCCTGAGAATAATAGCTCTTTGTTGAAGGAAATCTGCCAGAAAATCTGCCTGTGAAATATTAATGCTGAACATGATTCCGTGAACTCTGCGGGACCCCTTGAATGTGCTCTGAGCTTCATCCTCACAGTCCCTTCCTCACTGGGTGTGTGACAAGCTACCCCGGAAAAGGCTAGGGGGAGAACAGGGTATGCAAGCTTCTAAACATACCAGGCCTGTCTGGACCGCTTGTGGAGATGCCCCAGCTACACTAATGACATTGCAATTCCCTTCTGGAGGCTGCGCCTCTGCTAGACTTTCTTATCAAGCTTAGCCCCGAGATTTTATGTTACAATGCTGCTTCAGTCAGTAAAATGGGTAGGAGCATTTCTGGAAGCCATTCCCACACTAGGATTGTCAGCCATAACATATGTGTGTAATGAACTGTGAAGCACACATACACACACACACACAAATCTCACTAAATCAAAAGTAAGTGTTTCCCCAATTCAGCTTCTTAGTTGGATCCCCAAAATGCCTGTGGCTACTCCCAACAGTACTGGACCACAAGGGAAAGAATGACAAAAAGGAAGTCAGAGTGGCCTTAATTTATTACAGTTAAAATATCTTCTTTTTATAATTTTATTAAAAATATGATTATGTGCACACATTGCTACGGCATATCCCAGAGCTCAGAAGGGCAAATCCATTCTACCTTTACACTGATTACAATCCTTTTCAAGGAATTTATGACCTCTAGTCTTGGCATCTTTCTATGATAACAAGATGCTGATGCCTTTCTTACTTCAGAAAGTAAATAAATGCAAAAACTGTACGGAATTGTTTCATTATCTGTAACTAATGAACCTTCATTCTTAAATAATGAAGCAGAGTGTTAATTTTTTTGAGAATTATTTTATCAAATCAGGCAGACAGAATGCAACATGGTCATATTGATGCTTTTTGTCACTTTCCTCCTCTCTCTCTTTTTTATCTTCTTTTGAGAGTTACCTTCACCTAATTTTGCAATTTCCTCATGTTGTCCCCCACTGCTCAGTGAAGTATCCATGGGTCTGCCCATGCCTTTCCCTTCTAGCAAATTTAGATTTCATTAGACCCATTAATAATAAAAATCATACTTTATTGAGTATACACAATGTGTCCAAAGACAATGTTGAGAGCTCAGGGTGTTATTAAACTTATTTAGTTACCACTTTTCCATATTGAAGAAATGGAGACTGAGAAAATCTAGATAATTTACCCAAGTTCACACATCTCATAAGTAGCAATGTTTAGAATTAGAATTGTGATTTGCTTGACTCCTGAACTTGTGATCCTAACCTTAAGACTATATTACTTTTTTTGAATCCTACTATCTGCCCTCCTATGTGATTGCTATTTAATTTGGTTAATTCACCCTAGTGACAGATATAACCTTGATGGTAATATCAATTGAATTATAATATTTTTAATTTATATACTAGATTTTGAAATCCAAAGGCAGCAGGCATCTCGATTTTTCATCCTTTGAATTCACATCACCTAGCTCTTAGAGAAAAGAATATTGAATGAATGAGTTAGTGAGTTGTTGAATAAATCTAAAAGCAGCCAGTAGAGATTAGTGGCTTGACTCAAAGGGATGAATCTTAATACGTAATTTCCAGGCTAAAGTGGGAGGTATTTGGGGGCAATAGAACCTTTGGGACATTACTTTTATCCCTCAAATCATTCCACATAGCTGTCATTGCACAGAACTAATCATGAGAAGAAAAATTATTATTTTCATTTTGCAAATTATATTGATATTATTACAATTAATTTGACTTGCTTTCTTAACTTGCTAAAAATGTGACCAAAGAAGTGTTTGTTACAGGGCTTGCATATAATCGAAACCACTATTCTATATTTTATAAGAGGAATGAGTTCTTTTCACAGCCCAATAGCATGTTTAATTTATTGATACCCAGGTGACTTGCTTAGTATTTGAGCCACACAAGGTAAGTGAGGAGGGGTGAAAAGAAGAAAAATCTGGGCCTATAACCATTTTTGCTGTGCTAGTTACAGGGAAGAAGCATTTGAATTTTGGGAGCTTTCCTACTTTGGAAGAGGTGGGAATTCTCTTACAGTTCTATGTTATTAGCTATTACTTTAGCTGGTTTTTTAATTTAGAATAGGTGAAAGAGGTAGAATTGAATTTTGATGAATTCTGGACAGGGAAACTACTTTTAGAAGACTAAAAGTTTAAAAACTAAATGTTAAGAGTCTTTCAAAAATGTTTTAAATAGATATGAATTTAACACTATATATATGTGTGTGTGTATATATGTATATATATATAGTTTTTTTCAGAGTAGCACTGCCCAAAAGATATGTAATATAAGATATCAAATGCAAGTCACACATATAATTTAAAATTTTCTGGTGGCCACATTAAATAAAGTAAAAAGAAACAGGTGTAAATAATTTTAATTAATATGTTTTATTTAATCCAATATATCAAAGTATTCTTATTTCAACGTGTAATCAACATAAAAATTATTAATGATATATTTTATATTTTATTTTTTATGCTACGTTTTGGGGAAATCTGATGCATAGATTACTCTTACGGCATGCAGATTACATCCAGACTAGCCACCTTTCAAGTGCTTAAGAGACGCTTCTGCTTAGTGACTACTGTTTCAGACAGCCATATTCTTAGAGTGACCAACCATCCCAGTTTCCTTGGGACTGAGGGTGTACCTAGTATATGGGATTTTCAGTTTTTAAACTGGGACAGTCACAGGTAAACAGGGATGATTAGATCACCCTAGGAGATCTAGCTCTCCTTTTATTATGTATAACTATGTATAGATTTGTTTCCACTGTAGCTTGAAGTACTCAACTGAGAATGAATCAGAAGACCTAGGTTCAGATGCTAGATCTGCTATTTACTACTGTTGACTTGTGTGTCAGTAAGAAATTCCATTAATTTTTCTGAGCCTGAGTTATCACAATTTTAAACAGAAGATAGTACCACTTAACTCACAGGAAGTTCTTGAGGATTATAAGAAAATTACATAGGAAAATACATCTAGATCAGGTCCTGGCAAAAGCTGATAATAATAGGTGTCAGTTGGACACAGATTTCAAGTACAAAATTTATCTAAAGGAGTTCTTTATATTATGCATATAGAAAAAAACAAGTACCTTTTGCAGAATATCAAATTAACCCAAGAAACTACCCATTTACTACTGAGAATTAGTCACATTGATTGGTTAGTCAAGCTACAAGGTTGCCATGAACTCTTTTGTCTTGCCTGCCCTGCCTTGCCTTGCCTGGCCTTCTGCTGCTCTCCCTTTTTGATCAGAAAGAAAGAAATCACTTTTAACTGCATTTCGCAAATTACACAGGTAATCCATACTTTTAAAAATAAATATTAAAAAATAAAGATAGGGAAATTTTAATAAATTACTCTGTAATATCACTTCCCAGAAATAAACTCTATGAAGATTTTTCATCATTTCTTCTTGGAATTTTCCCTATAAGTATGTATGTATATAGGGAAAATTATGCACACACATATAAGCATATATGTATTGTTTTTATATGTATAGTATGTTGTGTCTAACATGACATGAATTCTTTCCATGTCATTAATTAGGCATCTCTATTAGTTTCATTATATTAATTTATTATCTATATAGGATTTATAATTTATTTAATCGAGCTGCTATTGTTGAACATTAAGGTATTTCTACTTTCCTGGACATAAAGAATAAGGTTGTGAATAATATATGTCTTTGTTCAGGCATTCATATTTTTAGGCATAAATTCGTAGAAATGGAATTACTGAATAGATGAGTATAAGCTTATCTATATTTTTAAGGCTTTTGATATGTTTAATATGCCATTTTATGTATTTTTGAAAATTTATATACACAAATAATTATGGAAGTGTAGAAGTGTGTCTTTTACCCCACATCTTAGTTTACACTAGGTACTACTGTCAAAAACATTTTTCATTGTATAATATAATCAGATACAAAACACACATGCATATATATGTATATGTGTATATGAAATATAATAAGGCAAATAGCCTTGTCACTATACCCTGATAAAGGCATACATTTCCAGCTACCCAGAAGCCTTTCTGTATGTTCCATCCTGCTCACAACCCCTCTCTACTTTCCTGCAGAGGAACTGTGAAAAATATCCAGGGACTCTCCTTACTTTCATATCAATCCCTTTCGTGCATTTCTCTGTGGTTTTGTCACCAACTATGTATTTACAGGCATTGTGGTTCACTCTTGATCATGATTTTAGCATGATATGTCTCTTAAATCTTTTAATCTATAAATTCTCACTTCAGTCCTCCTCCATTTCTGTTAATTTGAGGAATCCAGGCCATAGCCTGTAGTTTCCTACAGTCTGGATTTTGCTGCTTGCATAGTCATGGTACAGTTCCTCTTCCATCTATAGTTCCTGCATATTGACAACAGGATCTAGAGACTTGATCGGAGTTAAATTCAATCATATGGCAAGATCACAGCTGATGTGTTCTTTTTTCAAGAGGCACATAATGTCTGCCTGTCTCTGTTTTTACATGCCTGTCTCTGTTTTTATGATGTGTTTTGGCACACTTTCAGTGTTTGTAGGAATATTGTTCTTCTCTGTATTCTCCTTTTCTTATAGTAACTTTTTATAGCATTTAATCTTGATACTTTTCTCTTGGTCATTTTTTAAAGTTAATTTGGTTTTCCTGAAATTTAGAAAGAGGCTTGGTTCAGATGATTTTTCTAACTTTATGCAACTCCCCCCTTTAAGATTTTTAAAAATATAGTGTTAAGGCAGGGCATGGTGGCTCATGCCTGTAATCCCTGCACTTTGGGAGGCTGAGGCGGATGGATCACCTGAGGTCAGGAGTTCGAGAGCAGCCTGGCCAACATGGTGAAACCCCATCTCTACTAAAAATACAAAAAATTAGCCAGTCATGGTGGCGTGCACCTGTAGTCCCAGTTACTCAAGAGACTGAGGCAGGAGAATTACTTGAACCCAGGAGGCAGAGGCTGCATTGAGCTCAGATCGTGCCATCATACTCCAGCTTGAGCAACAGCAGCGAAACTCCATGTCCAAAATATATGTGTGTGTGTGTGTGTGTGTGTGTGTGTGTAGTGTTAAAATT
Source organism: Papio anubis (assembly GCF_008728515.1). Taxonomy (NCBI): domain Eukaryota; kingdom Metazoa; phylum Chordata; class Mammalia; order Primates; family Cercopithecidae; genus Papio; species Papio anubis. The sequence goes on along the minus strand of NC_044985.1, from coordinate 72,897,927 downwards.
ATAGCAGCTTACTTTTTGAGAGTTCCTGATTCTCTTGTTTCCTCCTCCTCTTGCCACCCCAATTTATCTTGGTCTTGTCTTTCCTTTGTCTCTATTGCCCATCTACCATTCAATTTTTCTTTCACTCCTATCAGTGTCATCTCGGTATGGGGATCTGTGCTGGAGGAAAGCCCTGGCAGATACTTTTTTTTTTTTTTTTTTTTTTTTGAGGCAGAGTCTTGCTCTATTGCCCAGGCTGGAGTGAAGTGGCATGATCTTGGCTCACTGCAACCTCCGCCTCCTGGGTTTAAGCATTTCTCCTGCCTCAGCCTCCTGAGTAGCTGGGATTACAGGCGCCCACCACCAGGCCCAGCTAATTTTTTGTATTTTTAATAGAGACGGGGTTTCACCATGTTGACCAGGCTGGTCTTGAACTCCTGACCTCAGGTGATCAGCCCGCCTCTGCCTCCCAAAGTGCTGAGATTATAGTGGTGAGCCACCGCTCCCAGCCAAGTTTTAAGAATTCACAGGAGACAGATTGCCCCAGCCCATTTCATGGGCCTTTTTCATTCATTTGTTATTGTATTTGACAAAATACCTCCTAGTTCCAGTAAGCTTGGTAGCATCTCAAGGTGTAGAGGTGGCAGTGGAAGCAATTTGCCTTAGGTACAGGTAGGAAGGAGGCCACGTTGTCTATGTAGAGGTAAAATACTGATGAACTCCTGAAGGTTGATCTGCTTTATATTATCAGCCTGCACTGGTGATTCTAAACAACGTCAGTGATAAAATAATCCCCCCACTGTGCCACCTCCTCCTCTACGCTTTTGATCTCAAAGTGGGCTATGGGATTTTTAAGTGAATACTTGCTGGCAGCTATTTTGGCATTGTCCTGTCATTTCTCAAGTCCATCAAATGCACTTTCCTCGCTTTCTTTTGCACAGCTTCCCAAATCATGGAGGCTCGAGACTATTGATGGTTTGTACCCACACATTTATATATTGCCATCAGGTTTTGTTAAAAATGTTGTCCATGGGTTTTTGGTTTTACTTTCTTGCTGTTCTTTTAATGTAGGGTTTCTGCTAGAGCCAAAATCTATGCAGTCACTGTATCTATCATCTTCCCAGGCTTTCTCCTGAGTATTTTCATTTTTAATCTTTGTTATTCTGAAAAGTAAGTAATATTACTTCATTGTTTTTTAGTTTTTGTTACTTGATTTTTAGCAAGCTTGTAATTATTTCCTTATCATTTGTGGTCATTTGTATTTTTTTAAATATATGGGCTGTCTGTAGTTTTGCCCATTTTTCTACTGGAATCTTTGCCTTATTCTCATTGATATATAAGAACTATTCTTAATATATAAACTTTAACTCTTGGTTTACACTTTCTATAATAATAATGATAATGATTTTTTAAAATGTGGTACTTATCGTCTAATTTTTTGGCATAATGTAGTTTCAAACTTAAGGTGAGAAAATTTTTTAAGTTTTTAAAACATGTGTTTTGATTATATTTAGAGAGATCCACCTACTGGTTGTTGGAGAGTTCAGTAAGTTTTACTGATGAACAATATTTAATGAATGTCGTTACAGGATAAAGAACAAGGAAATTTTGGAAAGCATCAGGATGTCTTAATTTGAAATGATACCAAACAGAGTTACTCCCGTTTTAGATTATCTCTGTATGCTCTGGCCCGTTAAACAAATCATAACTGAAGTTTATATAGGCCTTCACAATTTACGCATGTCTTTCGCTTATATGATTTGAGCCTCACAATAATTCACATACTTAGAAAAATAACTGCCTGAAATCTGCAGTAATAGATTTCTTTTCCAAGTGAAGTCTGCTTAGTTATAAATCTCTAATTGCTAATAGAGATAAAGGTCAGTTTTAGCAGCTACAGTTAAAAAAAAAAATCCTGGGGAAATCAGTTAGCAGTCATTGGCCAGGAAGTGGATTGTTTGCAGAGTACTTGGCATAGATCCCCATAAAATAGCAAACCTTTGGTCCCACCCCTTCACTCTGCTTTTCCTGCCTCCTCTGTTCCAGAGAAGCAAATATTTAGATACATTTGAACCATCAAAACCAGCAGTTTATACTAATGTGGACGAAATAAGTTATAAAGACCAGATGATGCTTAAATACAGCTGACAAGATTTTAACTTCATACTTTGAAAAACGTTATAGATCACCTTCTTTTAGTGTTTTCTCCATTGGTATTAAGTTAAACATTAAAGAAAGCCCTAAAGCACTTTGATGGAATTTGGGGAATTATTTACTGAATAAAAGTTTTTGGTTTTTGTTTTGTCAATGTCTCTTTAAATCAAAGTTATTAGTTCCTATGATGCTGCAATTCTGGTGAGTCAGAAATTCACCATATTTGGATTTTCAGTTTTCCACTTTCAATGGCTTCTTCTGTCTTTTTTTTTTTTTTTTTTCTTCAAGCTCAACAAATGTAAAATATTTTAATCAAGTGAAAACAGACGAAAATATGACTCATTCTTCTCGGCTAGGGATTGGTTTGCTGATGTCATCCCAGTCTCTGCGGCCAAAGCGTTCTAAGGAGCGTAATCAGTCTTGGGGATCCTGCATTTCAGTTAGGAACTAAAGCATTTCATTTTAAACTCTCTTTATCTCCTTTTTCCCTCTTCTTTTTGTTTCCTCCAAAAAGAAGAAAAAAAAAACCAGTTGAATACTTTCATACTTTTCTTGTGTGTCATGCCACATACATTTCCTTTCATCCCTCATTTCTCCATTTTGTTGCTTAATATATATTTCTTCTGAAGACTGTTTGCTCTTCTTTATGTAGAAAAAAGGACCAGAAAGATTTATATTTAACGGCGTGAAAACTCAGCTCACTCTCTTTCCCTAGCTTCCCTTTCAGGGCAGTCATTACCATCTGCCTTCATGGCTTCATGTAGCCTCTTTATTCTTAGGGCTCTGAAATCTTTATCTCCAGTGTCAACTTTTTTAAAGGACCTGACTCAAATTTAACTTTCAGCTGACATCACTCTTATAAGCATTTTTAATTCCAAATATTCAAAACTGAATTAATTAGTTATTCCTATCAGGAACTCCAAACTGATCTTTTTGTTTTGTTTTCCATTGCAGTTAAAGGCTTCATAATCTACTCAGCCAAAATTAAGAATCTGTAAGATTTTCTGACTTCTCCCTCTCCATGATCCTTTCTGTTGAATTAGCATCCAAATATTGTTGCTTCTTTCTCAGAAGTACCTGAATAATTCAACCCTTTTTTGTTGTTAAAAGGAAGTTCTTTAGAACCAAAAGACTGAGGTTTAAATCCTGTCTCCAGTACTACTATCTGTATGACCTGGGGCTCATGACTTGAAAACTTCCTGGGTCTCAGATTTCTGGTCTATAAAGTGGAAATAAGTATAGTACCTCTGTCATAGGGATTATGAAACTTAGAACAGTACCTGTATATGGTAAGTGCTACAGAAATATTAGATATTATTATTTTTGTCATTTAATCAATCTTCACTCAGATAGCCACTGACTTACTTTATCTCTTGGCTTGAATATTGAAACAGCTTTTTAACTGGTCTTCTAATTCTAGTTCTTCCCACTCCATTTTCTAATCCACAGTAAAGTGGTTATGTTAGTCAGGGGCCAGTCAGAGCAACAGAAGCCAAACTTGAGTTTTTCAATATAGAGAATTGATACTGTATTCATTATCAGTTGTTAGAGGACTTAAAAAAATAAAATGAATCACTGTAGAAGCTTCTACCACCTATACAGTGCAGGGAACAGAGGGAGAAGGCTGGAGTTTTCAGAAAGTGGAAGATTAAAATAAAGACCCCCACGAAGCAGGACTCAGACTTGGAAGAAGGGGCACTGCATGCATGCTACTGGTACTTCCAAGGGGGCCAGATGAGGCCAGTTGTGGGAAAGCCAAAAAAAGTTCTGGTGCCTTGATAAGAGGATGTTGAAAAAAATACAAAGCAAACAGGAAAAAGGGAGTCTCTTTTCCCTTCATCCATTCTTCCAGTTTCCCTTTATAATCCTCTATTGGAAGACTCTAACAAAGAACCAGATGATAAAAGAAGATTTGCAGCATCCCCGTGTCAGCATACCAGAACAGGGTACAGAAGTGTGGCTTCGAAATGAGAATCAATAGCTCAATAACCAATGTAGTATACTTTCTAAAACACAGATCATCTCTCTTCCTTGACTTCCACATCCAGTGGCTTCTCATTGCCTGTAGGATAAAGTTCAGATTCCTCAAACTCTGGTCAAAATCTAATTTTTCAGATCTTTCCCCAATCCTTCCTTTCTATTCTTATCACCACCCTTATCCTGCCTCCTAACTTCCAGCCCCTGCTGCACCATGACCTTTGCTCTGTAGTTCGTGTTTCATTATCCTGAATTATTTCATCCCTCCATTGTTTTGCATCTGTTGCCTCTTCTGCCGTTCTTTTTATTGACAAAATCCTATTCATTCTTTAAGAGTCAACCCCTTCATTAAACTGAGAGTTCTGGACAGAATTAATGACGTGTTCCTCTGTACTTCTATAGATTGTTTGTTCATTCATTCAAATCAAAATCAAGTGTGTATGGATTCCTTATTATGTAATGGACATTGTGCAAAGCACTGTACAATGATGAACAAAACATCCTTGGTTTCTGCTATATGGAGTACCCTGAGGAAGTGACTTTTGAACTGGAATTGGAGGTAACAAGGAGGTAACTAGGCAAAGGAGGGTGGCTTGGAGGGGGGCAGTAATGAATTTGGATTTAGTCAAGTTGACTTTGACATTCCTTTGAACATTTAAGAGGGGAGTTGAGAGGATTGTTGCATAAATGACTTCATAGCTCAAAAGTAATAGCTAACTGGAGAAATACATTTGGAATCTCTAGCATGTACACTCTAAGGTCTTAGTGGGAGAGGAGAGCAAGGCAAAACAGAGAATTATGGCTAAATTTTTAATAACTTTAACAATTAAAGTTGAGTCAAAGAGGATGACCCCAAATGGCAAGAGTAGCAATCAGAAACAAGAGAAACAGAAACAGTGAGAAAAAAATTCAAAAGGATGAATTAGCAACAGTTTTGAATGTTTATGAGGATTAGTAAGATAATCATACAGATTTTTGCACTGGATTTAGTGACCTCATTAACGATCATAGGGGGATCCTTTTCAGTGGAGTGATGGCTCTGCCAAGTAGAGTAGAGTGAAGAATGAGGTAGTGAAAATGGAGACAGCTAATGTGGAGAAGTTGCTTGAGACATTTGGCTAGAAGAAGTGACCTAGAATACTTATTTCATTGTATTGTATTTATTTACTATCTTTTCTAACTAACTAGCATGTATACTTCCTGTGGGCAGGTTATTGATTTTTGCAAACCTTAGCACTAAGACCAGAAACTGGCATTTAATGGAAGCTTGATAAAAGAATTGTCTGTGCTAAATGAAATAATCCACGTAAAACACTTAGCACGGTGACTGGTATAGTGTGAACACAAAATGTTCTTTCGTTAATTCAGATATTTTGGCCTCTTTAAAGATTTCTTCTCTTTTGGCTAACAAAATGGGAAACAGAATAAGCCGTGTTTTTAAGGCAGGAGTCTCCATATTCTTGTGGGAAGAAATTATACTTCTTTGCTTCTTTATAAATGACTCAACATAAAGGTGCGAGGTAGTATTCACCAGTATATTCACCAGTGAATGCTATTAAATGGAATTAATTGTAATTGTAAAATGACTTAATTCTATTAAGTGGAATTAATTGTGATTGTAAAATGACAAAGCAAGTGCTTTGTAATTTAGATTTAATAGAATGGAAGCTAAAATGTTTGTTAATTTTTTTTCTTGAGTTATTTTTGACATAATTTTGAAAATATGGGTCAGTGGTACAAAAACATTTTGTATACTAAAAGTTAAAAAAAAAGATCAGAGGAGTCAATGAAAAAATACAGCCGATTTTTGAAAATACCGTAATATGAAACTCCAATTCACATTCCTCTCGTTTAAATGTAAAAAGTCATACACATACCCTAATTTAATTCCAATTTAGCATACCCAAACAGAAGACTAAATTTTCTTTTGATCTGCATTGGTATTACTAGTTTACTTCAAAAAATATTCTCCAGTCTTTTAAGTGCAAACGTGGTTATTTTTCAGTCTTTAATTTGCATAAAATCCAAGGTTATGTTTACAAAATTGCATTTGTTATTCTTAAAAGTATACATTAGAATTATTTATAAAAATTGTTGGCAATGTTACAAGATAAACAAAACAATTTTAATTTAGGCTTCTGTGTTTAATAGAATTTACAGGTTCTTATTTAATCACTGCTCAAAATTCAGTTGAAACAAATTATCAGAGTACCTTGGGCCAATTCTACACAACTTTCAAGTATGTGACATTGTTACCCAAATCTCCCAAAGTCATCTTTCACAATCCTGCTGTCCTCTGTGGCTCTTCATGCCTTCCCCGTGTGCCCCATATTTTATTGATCTCAAGCAACTTCCTCAAAATTGCTCTCAGTGTGAATAGGTTGGGCAAATACTGTTTCAAGTAAGTTGTAAATGACAAATAAATATTGGTAGATTTTCCTTTCCTCTGGTGGTTATTCAGGCCCTAGTCCTTCATGGCTTTAACAGGAGACCACTCCTTAGCTTGTAGAACAACTTCTATTCATCCCAGGGTATATGTTGGAGAAGAAACTTCTTATATTCTCAAATTACGATATACAGGGATATATAGGCAACTACTATTTGTGCCTCAGTATGCAGTTGGTGTAAAGGGCACACACATGCCGCGTGAAAGCATATGTGCCCTCTGTTCAAGCTGAGCGTAGGCCCTTAGGTTTCTGAGAGTGTCGTAACATAAAGACAGCAGAATTTGGTCTGGGATGCTGTACATCTACTGCTTTGTTGAATTTACCCCCTTTGATCTTCTTTCAGCATTTGGTTGGTTCAGTCTTGGCTGCTCTTGCTCTTGCCATTTGTTTATGTGATGATGGTAACTCCCTGCCGTTCCCGGTTCCCCCTTTCCCAGCTTTGACATAGTCCTAACTACATATCCTCCCGACAGAGTCCACCGGTGAGCCTGAATTCACTTCAACTAGCTTTTTCTGTACAGTTTCCTGTTCCCTGCTTAGCTCCTTTACTCCTGGGCTGTTATGTGATGTATACACCTAGTAATCATTGAAAATTTTACTGCAGACTTAGGAAATGGTAAGAGCAGTTTGTTAAATGGGGAGGGGGTAATCGCTCTCCTACTTTAAACAGTTTATTTTAAGACATGGGATTTTGGTGGGGTAATAAGAAGTTGTTCTATAATTACTTAAAACTTCCACCAATTTTTCTAATAAATGTGATATCCTAATTCTATTATGTTATACAAACTTCTAATTCATAAAAAATCATTATTTTTGCTTTTCTAGTAATTTTTTTTAAACCTAAAGGTCTTATTACATATAGGAATCACAAGAAATTAAAATATGAATGTAGGTAACCAATAATTACTGACATTTACTATGGACCAGGTGTCCTATATGCAATACTTTACTAACCTTCATATTAATTTCACCATTTAGGGAGTATTACTTCCATTTTCCATTCAAGGGAAGAGTGGTTCATAGCGACTCAGATAACAAGTAGGTTATGAACATAAGAATCTAACCCAAAGCCAAATATAAACTGCTTTTTCTGAACATCAACATTCAGTTCCATTATTTTACTGAAAACTAGAAGTAGCCATTGCCTAGTTTAGAGAAGTACCCTCACATTGTAATTAAGAACATGAGATTTGGGATTTGATTTCGTGGGTTCATATTCCTTTTCTGCTATTCACCAGCACTGGGTCCCTGAACACATTACTGAAGATCCCCAGGACTAAATGTCTGTGCTAAATGAAATAATCCACGTGGAGCACTTAGCACAGTGGCTGGTATACAGTGAACACAAAATGTTCTTTTGTTAATTCAGATATTTTGGCCTCTTTAAAGGTTTCTTCTCTTTTGGCTAACAAAATGGGAAACAGAATAAGCTGTGTTTTAAAGGCAGGAGTCTCCATATTCTTGTGGGAAGAAATTATACTTCTTTGCTTCTTTATAAATGACTCAACATAAAGGTGGGAGGTAGAGGTGACTATCAGTAAAATCCTTCAGTGAAACAGAGATCAAATGTCACTGTTGTTAGGATAACGGTGTTAGGAGTCTCCTTCCCTATTTCAAGGTGTGAAAATCTACAGAGAATGCTGCAGAAAGATGTGTGGTAGTTTTAACTAGTTTAGAGTTTTATGAGATAAAATTTTAATATCTACCAGGAGATCCCAAGACCTGGGGTCACAAAAAAATCACAGGTATTCTACCACTTCTCACTCCACCATTCCAAGCCCATAGCAGACATAATTAATTCAACATGACATAATTAACCCAAGACAAGATAGAGACTTGTCCTCAAGCTCTTCCCATCACAATGCTCCAGGCAGTCACATGAATCAATCAGGAGTTAATCCACAGGATGAAACCTATTTGTAGTCTTTGATTAAGCCCTATATTTTTTATAGTATTAGGACAGAAATCTAAAGGAGAAATGAATTAAAGGAGTATGCATGAAGGAATAAAAGGAATTAAATGAATTAAACCCTAGCATGCTGAAAAGTTTAAAGATGAAATGGATTCAGTAGTTCAAAAGTGTGTTTAAGACAATTTAAGAATTACTGAAACACGAGTCATACAGATCTAAAGCTGAATCAGCAGGGAAGTAGACACATATGAACTCCTAATTTAGAAACAACGTAGGTTGCAGTAGGTTCTTTTAAGAAGGAAGTCCTTAAAATTTCGAAGAGTGGGAGAAGTAAGGTACTATGGGGATATTCAGTCATTATTCATTTAGCAAACATCTTTGGGCAAAGCCCTGCTTAGTGAATGGAATGGTGCTTCTCTTTCATTTTCAGTTTTGAAATGTTAAAACAACCTAAACTTCTCCATCAAAATAGCATAATGTACAAAATTGGGGAATTCAAAGAGCTTTATGTGAAAATGCTTCAATTTTAGGAAAAGTTATAGACTAAGTTCTCCAATTTTATTCTCAATAATTTTCTAGCCTTCCTTTTCTGAACTTCAGTGTGAGATATTTCACATTTATTGAAATTTTCACACATATGTAACTAATTATACATTTAATTAAGTCTCTTTTAGGCTAAAGAGTCACCAGTTCCTCTGGAGTTTGGAATATACTTGTGGAAAATAATAAAGTCTCTAAAGTAAGAAAAGAACTGTAATCATGTAAGTAGGGCGTGGCCTCGACCATGAAGCTGGAAGTATTGCATTACAGCTAACAAGGTGACAAAAATGCTTAGTACAGATGACAGATTCTGTAAAAAAATTTTAAAATATCAAAATGGCACTTTGTTCTGTAAACTTGCTGATACATTGCAACTTTGGGTGTTTCTTTATGTCTAATTCAGCAGTTTTAGAAACACTAAAATATTCTGCATACAGCTGTGTTCCTATTTGCACAGACTCCACATCTGCCAAAGCAAATACTGGTCTGCTCCCTGTAATTCTACCACTCCACTAGAGTTTCTCCTGTATTTATGGGATGGGTGTGTTGATTATAAGTTAGAGTTCTGGTGTTTGGTTCTTGACTACATTGTATTTAAGTTCATTCTATGCTTTTTTGGCTAAAACTTGAAAGCAATGCCACTTTTAGATTTGGGAGGGTGAAAATAAATGAGGCAGGGCAAGGATACTATGGTCATGATATATCCGCATTGTATTTCCTTGACCTGTACATATGTTTCAAGTACTCATATTTTCTTTTCTTTCCAAAATATACATTAAAGGGCTCCATTACAGATTTATATTTTATCTGTACCAATGGAAAGTTACTGAATTTGAACTTCATTTTTAGCATTTTAATGCATTTCCATTCTACCATAGGAAAAAGTACTTAGCAGAAGAGGGGTTTGAAATGTATCAGTAATTGTATTATTCTGGAAGAATAGGCTGTTAAGCAGAACTCTTTTGAAGAATAAATAACTTCATTTTCAGATTAGAAAGTTTAAGTGTAATAAGTAGTGAAATCAAAATTATCAAAATTGATAACTAGAAAAGGTTAATAAATGAATTTTATGTCTCTGATTCCACTTTCCTGTCCTCTTATCCTCATCCCTACTGTCTTGCCAAATATCCCAACAAAGATAATGATTTTAAAGATGATTCTCAAATGCATCATGCCTATAGTAGTATCTTCCTCAGAGTGAGTTATGGAATCTCACACTCTAACCCATCTATGTCAATTTACCCTCCACGCTTATGTACTACCATTATCATTTCTTTCTTTTGCTCAGTAGCTCACAATTTTCTACCACATGAATTCTAAACCTGGAGAAATTAATTTCTACTGCTTCCGAATGTGAACACTCTGCCACATCCGACCAGTTTACTTATTGCTTCTTTAGTAAGTGAAGGTTATTCTAGTCTCCACACTTGTTCTTCTCACCTCTCTTTCATTCATTCCAACTCCTGTCTTTTCTCAACGCATGAGAAGTCTGAACAGTCTATTGCTGGTCTGACAATCTGTTGCTTTTAACTGCATAATTCTGTTTATTTCTATTTTGTGTGAATGACATTTAACATTGCATTTTATTCTTTTGATTTATTCTACTTTTTCTCTTTTCCTATTTTCTACTTTCTTGCTTTTGCAGGGAGGGGGTTAGTGCATTTTGTTTATTGTTCACATTATATTCTCCCCCCACTGCTAGACTGTATTTTTTGGATTTAATTTTTACCCTTTTAATTATTATCCTAGGTATTTTAGCACATATATTAAACTTAACATCCTAAAAATAATATCTTTAATCTCTTACCAGCTAAAACAGGAGCTTAAAATGCTTTGCTCCCCAAACTATGAATATATATTTATTATTATATGTGCATATATAATATATATGTTTAGTTTTTTTTATTAACTGACTAGATTTAAAAATGTTTTATATGATCAATGGATTATTTAGATTTACCTATATGCATATCACTTTTCCTTGCTTGTGTATTCCTTTTGCACATGTTTTTTCCAAGATAACATTTTTCTTCCTAAAGCATATCTCTTGAGAATTCCACTGCCTTCTGATTTTTATTGTTGTTGAGAAATTAGCTCTTAGCTTATTTGTTGTTCCCTTCACAGCAATTTGTCTTTGTTTTCCTCATGCTGTTTTTGTAATACTTTGTCTTTGATGTGCTGCAGTTTCAGTGCAATGTGTTTATTGATTATTTTATTTGCATTTATCCTTCTTAGGGTTTTTTACATTTCTCTAACTTTAGAATCAAGGTAACTTCTATCTTTGGAAAATTATTAGCCATTATCTTTTTGAATATCTCTTTTCCATTTTCTTGTTTCCCTCCTTCTAGGATTCTAATTAGATATTTGTTAGTACCGTGTACTCTAATCTCTGTTACTGGTTGTGCCTTTCATGTTTCTCATCTTATTGTTTTCCTGTGTTGCATTCTGTATATTTTCTTAATTTGTATCTTCCAATTTTTGAATTTTCCCTTTAAATATGTTCAGTCTGTCTCCTTTGGATTAACTATTTTGCATTATTTCATTTTATCTTCATTATGGACTTATTATTAAAACCCCTTTTTAATATTTTGTTAGTGGTTGCCCTAGGCTTTAGGATATGCCTTTTTAATGAAGGTTAATCACCATATGTATTGTTAAACTTTCCAACAGTATTTTTCCATTTTCTTTTCACATCTTTTGTGCTACCTTTATCATGTAATTAACTTTTAATATAATTGCTTGTATTGTTGCTTTAGAGATTCAATTATATTTTAGAGTAAAAGTAATAAAGTCTTTTTTGTTTTTAAAATAAAATATTTACCTTCACTTTAACTATTTCGAAAGATCTTATATTTGTGTGTGTGTAGATCCAGGTTTCCATCATACTTCTTTTGTCGGAAGAACTTTCTTTAACATTTCTTGTAGTACAGGACTGCCAATAAGGAATTATATTAGTTATTTTTTGTGTGAAAGAAAGCCATTATTTCTCCTTAATTTTGAAAGGTAGCTTGCTAGGGAAAGAATTTTTGATTGACATTTTTTTTTTTTTTATTTCAGGACTTCAAAGGTGGTGTGCCATTGATTTTCTGTCTTGCAATGTTTCTGATAAGAAATTTCATGTGATTCTTTTTCCCTCATTATGTATTATATCTCTTTATTTTGGCTGCATTATATATTTTCTTTTTTTAAGGCTTTCAGGAGCATAAATATAATGTGTGTAGTTGTTTTGTCTTTGGTATTTATTCTGCTTGGCATTTTCTGAGCTTCTTGAATCAATATATTTTATTATGTTAGGAAAACTCTTGGTCATTATCTCTTCAAGTATTTTTTTCTGTTTTGTTCTCTCTCTTTTCCTTCTATTTGTATTGCAATCCCATCTTCTTCCCATATTGTTAGAATCCAGCTTACTTAGCTACCCTATAACCTAAACTTTCTGCTGGATTAAGGAAAAATTTTAATTTTGAAGGTTATCTGGCATTTAATTACTATTAAGCCAGGAGTAATTCACTCACCAGCTTCCTACTTTCTTGTGAGAAGTTGAAAGCCCTCTAATTATGTATTTATTTTGAGGTATTATCTAACAACTTTGAGCAATTAGAGATGTGAAAATTAGTACATTTCATCTTCTTTCTGCCTCCCTCTTCTCCAACTTTTAATTTGGATTAGTTGTTTAGTTAGGTTATTTTTTATACCATCAAGGTATTATTTATGCCATCAAAGTAAGACCAAAAAGATGGTACAGAACCCAGGGCCTGCCTTTATTAACCTTGATCCTGAAGGTGCAAGGAAGAGAGAAGTTAGTGAACCTGCGGAGATGTAGCTGTAGGAAAAAGCTACTTCACTGACTGTAGCCACTCTCTAGCCACAGCTGGCAGGAGGGGATTGGGAGAATCAGTGCCCTGACCTCATTCTCTCCCTGCCTTTCAATCCCCTGTTGTGCTTTCCATTGGCCTAACCCCAACAAAAAGCCAGAGGATGAGTGTCTGTTGATGCAACCTGTAATGGTCAACTTGTAGGATATAGTGATGTACAAAGAAGGATGGAGAATGAATCTGGTGGAGTAAAATTAGAAAACCAAGTACACTTATGTTGCTTCCTTTGGACATTTATTGTATTTTATCTGTAGAAAATTTTGTTTAGTTGTATTTTTACAAAATTAGAACTTTGAATTGTACAGGCTTTTATTACTGGATTCTTAGGGTTCTGACTTTTATTTTACTTTTTGATTAGCCACAGTACAGCTTGGTGATCAGATGACTTAAACAAACAACTTTGTGGGCTGTTCTAATTTTAAGGAGAAGATGAATCTTTTGAAGAGAATACTCACCACCACCCCTCTATGTCCCTTTCTGCTTTGGTTATGAACATGTGTTTGCTTGTAGTGGGTGTGACCATGCCTTTTTTTGCTCTTGTGCCTAGTTTAGAGTCTTCAAAAGTATCATGGGCATTTTTATGTTATTGTAACTTTAATAAATGCTTTATTTCCCTCTAAACAAATTAAAGCTCTTGACTACAAGGTATTATACCTTTGTGAATCTTACTCTATAGATAATTATGGCCTTACTCCATGATCTATCTCCAATTTTGGCAATAGTCATGTGCTTTTACATTTAAGTTTTTAGTTATTACTTACATATAGGTTATACAAATCTTTGCTAAACATGAATAGAATTAATAAAGTGGCCAGTGTTGATTTTTGATCATATGCTGACCAATTATTCATATTTATGGGACTCCAGCTCACAAAAAGTTTCAAAAAGGTTTAGTCTTGATTTTTTCTCTTAAGGAGCCATAGTCTACTGAGGTGATAAACATACTCATATGAAAGGATAAATAATAGTATACACCAGCATATGATATGTGGGGAATTAAAAATTTAGGTGAGTAAGTGTTACAGAATTTTAGGGAAGGAAATGTTAGCATGGTTGAATGAGTGAATACATAAAGTAGTTGATTAAAAAAATTGTAAATTAAAGTAGAATTAGTGTGAAAATAAAAATTATCAACTTTCTCTTGCTTCCCAACTTAGAATCGAAACAACTGACTGTCTCTGAGAAAAGTTTTTAGTTTACCTTTCAGGTTGAGAAATAGTGGCTTGATGTTGACCATCATTTCCATTAATTACATATTATTATTACCTTACTATATCCCTCAAAATGAAAACTTATATATGTTTTACAAGGGCAAGTACAGAGTTGATTTTCACATGTTTAACTTCACATTTTCACTATTATGAAAACAATTTCTGCATCCAGAAATTGATTACATTGATTTTTGTTATATCACTAATGAAGGTATCTGATAAATGACTGTTCATTATGTCTCAAACCAACAAATACAACTTTTTCTTGTCCATCCCATCTCTGTAACAAACTTTCTACCCTGTCTTTTCTTCACTACTGGATTTCTTCAAAAAGTGGTACCTTCTACTATATGTCTTCTCTTTTTCTATTCATATCCCATTCAGTTAAAGATAAAATTATATATGGTTTTGTATTTATAAGATCTTTTGCTTATAATCAAATAATCACTGAGTAGAGATAAGAGATCCTACTTTACTCCAACAGTACTACAAAACATAAATGATTGCCAGATTAGGTTCTGTGCTTGTCAGCCCATTACTTATCTTTATATTTTAATTGTCTTTATACATCTTTATATTTATTATATAAAGTTAACATATCCTATGCATTCATTCTTCCAGCATTCATGTGGAAAACGGGCAGGATAAATAGTAACATACTCTTCTTCAGGTAGGGATAATATACTCCTAGATCTAAATGTGTGTCATATTAAAGGTTAAGGTAGGCGGGCGGATCACGAGCTCAGGAGACTGAGACCATCCTGGCTAACACGGTGAAACCCCGTTTCTACTAAAAATACAAAAAATTAGCCTGGCGTGGTGGTGGGCGCCTGTAGTCCCATCTACTTGGGAGGCTGAGGCAGGAGAATGGCGTGAACCCGGGAGGCAGAGCTTGCAGTGAGCCGAGATCACGCCACTGCACTCCAGCCTGGGCGACAGTGCGAGATTTTGTCTCAAAAAAACAAAACAAAGCAAAACAAAACAAAACAAAAACAAGAGCCTACGAGAAACTTTTGCCACGTAAGGAAAATATTAATTTGAAGCATCTGGCCATACTGGTCATTTCTGTTCCTTAAAGATATCAAACAGATTCTGCTTGAATGTATTTGTATGAAGTTTTTCTGAAGTGTTCTTCCCTGGAATTTCTCACGGTTGGCTACTTTTTTTTTTGTCATTTGAATCTTAGCTTAACGATCATTTGTAGAATAAATAAATTAACTTAAATGGA
Organism: Papio anubis; assembly: GCF_008728515.1. Classification (NCBI taxonomy): domain Eukaryota; kingdom Metazoa; phylum Chordata; class Mammalia; order Primates; family Cercopithecidae; genus Papio; species Papio anubis. Next base: position 72,882,607 of record NC_044985.1, on the reverse strand, counting down.
CATTATTTAAAGCCAATTTAGTTGCGTTAGCAAATCCTTCCTTGCCACAACAAAGCATATGATTTCTTTCGAGTGCCTTCATCTACCACCCAGAAATGAGGAATAGCACTAGGGACTCTTTGCACCTTCCCTTATTTATAATATTTTAATTAATTAATTAATTAATTTTTTATTTTACCTTAAGTTCTGGGATACAAGTACAGAACGTGTAGGTTTGTTACATAAGTATATGTGTGCCATGGTGGTTTGGCGTACCTATCAACCTGTCATCTAGGTTTTAAGCCCCACATGCATTAACTATTTGTCCTAATGCTCTCCCTCCCATCGTCCCCCAACCCCCTGGCTGGCCCTGGTATGTGTTGTTCCCCTCCCTGTGTACATGTGTTCTCATTGTTCAACTCCTACTTATGAGTGAGAACTCGTGTTTGGTATTCTGTTGTGATGTTTGCTGAGAATAATGGCTTCCAGCTTCATCCATGCCCCTGCAAAAGACGTATTCTCATTCCTTTTTATGGCTGCATAGTATTCCATGGTGTATATGTATCCAGTCTGTCATTGATGGGCATTTGAGTTGGTTCCATGTCTTTGCTATTGTAAATAGTGCTGCAAGAAATATACATGTGTATGTGTCTTTATAGTAGAATGATTTATATTCCTTTGATTATATACCCAGTAATGGGATTGCTGGGTCAAATGGTATTTCTAGTTCTAGATCCTTCAGGGATTGCCACACTGTCTTTCACAATGGTTGAACTAATTTATATCCCCACCAAGAGTGTAAAAGCGTTCTTATTTCTCCACAGCCTCACTAGCATCTCTTGTTTCTTGACTTTTTAATAATCGCCATTCTGACTGTCATGAGATGGTATCTCATTGTGGTTTTGATTTGCATTTCTCTAATGATCAGTGACATTGAGCTTTTTTTCATATGTTTGTTGGCTGCATAAATGTCTTCTTTTGAGAAGTGTCTGTTCATATCCTTTGCCCATTTCTTGATGGGATTGTTTTCTTCTTCTAAATTTGTTTAAGTTCATTGTAGATTCTGTATATTAGACATTGGTCAGATGGGTAGATTGCAAAATTTTTCTCCTATTCTGTAGGTTTCCTGTTCACTCTAATGATAGTTTCTTTTGCTGTGCAGAAGCTCTTTAGTTTAATTAGATCCCATTTGTCAATTTTTGCTTTTGTCACAATTATTTTTGGCATTTTCATCATACAGTCTTTGCCCATGCCTATGTCCTGAATGGTATTTCCTAGGCTTTATTCTAGGATTTTTATGGTTTAGGGTTTTACATTTAGTCTATTGTGAGTTAGTTTTTGTATCAGGTATAAGGAAGGGCTCCAGTTTCAGCTTTCTTCATATGGCTAGCCAGTTTTCTCATTATTTATTAAATAGGAAATCCTTTCCATTTATTAAATAGGAAATCCTTCCCACATTGCTTGTTTTTGTCAGGTTTGTGGAAGATCAGATGGCTATAGATGTGTGGTGTTATTTCTGAGGTCTTTGTTCTGTTTCATTGGTCTATATGTCTGTTTTTGTCCCAGTACCATACTGTTTTGGTTATTGTAGACTTGTAGTATAGTTTGAAGTCAGATAGGATGATGCCTCCAACTTTGTTCTTTTTGCTTAGGATTGTCTTTGCTATATGAGCTCTTTTTTGGTTTCATATGAAATTTAAAGTAATTTTTTCTAATTCTGTGAAGAATGTCAATAGTAGTTTGATGGGAATAGCAGTGAATCTATGAATTACTTTGGGCAGCATGGCCATTTTCACAATATTGATTCTTCCTATCCATGAAGATGGAATGTTTTTCCTTTGTTTGTGTCCTCTCTTATTTTCTTGAGCAATGGTTTGTAGTTCTCCTTGAAGAGGCCCTTCAGATTATTTGTTAGCTGTATACCTAGGTATTTTATTCTGTTTGTAGCAATTGTGAATGGAAGTTCATTCATAATTTGGCTCCCTGCTTGTCTGTTGTTGGTGTATAGGAATGCTTGTGATTTTTGCACATTGATTTTGTATCTTGAGACTTTGTTGAAGTTACTTATCAGCTTAAGGAGTTTTGGGGCTGAGACGATGGGGTTTTCTAAATAGAGAATCATGTCATCTGCAAACAGAGACAATTTGACTTCCTGTCTTCCTGTTTGAACACCCTTTACTTCATTTTCTTGCCGAATTGCCCTGGCCAGAGCTTCTAGCACTATGTTCATCCCTGGGATGCAAGGCTGGTTCAACATACACAAATCAATAAATGTAATCCATCATGTAAACAGAACCAATGACAAAAACCACACAATCATCCCAATAGATGCAGAAAAGGCCTTCGATAAAATTCAACATTCCTTCATGTTAAAATCTTTCAATAAAGTAGGTATTGATGGAACTTATCTCAAAATAATAAGAGCTATTTATGACAGACTCATAGCCAATGTCATACTGAATGGGCAAAAACTGGCAGCATTCCTGTTGAAATCCAGTGCAAGACAAGGATGCCCTCTTTCACCACTCCTATTTATAATATTTTAAATTAGGGCACAGCTTAAGAATTTCACAACTGGGAAGTGGCTAAATTAATTATAGATATGAGTTAGAATATCATGCAGCCATTAAAAGACCTGCACATAAGATTTGTAAAACACACATTAAATAGTCCTTGCACAGTGTTAATTGGAAAAAAAGCAGTATGTCAAGCAAGAGATTACATGTAAAATGTATTCCTAAGTGAGAAAGAAACCTCAGAGAGAAATAAATGTTGTAAATGCTAACAATGATTATATTAGGGTGGTGGGTTTGTTAGTCAAATGATTTTTAAAATATTTTCTTCATTAGCCCTTTTCTAGGGGTGAGAGAAAAGCATGGGCTACTTTGGTAAATTTGAAAATTTAATGCTATATTAAAAATGTAGATGAGAAATGGACTCACTTGGACCATAGTGTAGAGCAGTATTTGTCAGACTTTTGGTTTGGTATCAGGAGTCCTTTGTACTCTTAAAATTATTGAGGACCCTAAATAACTTTTTGTGGTGGATTATATCTATTGGCATTTACCATTTTAGAAATTTAAAATGAAAGACTTCTAAACATTTATTAACTTATTTAAAATAACAACATACCCATTACATATTAATATAAATAATGCATTTTATGAAATAACTGCATTTACTGAATCAAAACAACTAATTAGAAGAGTGGTGTTATTTTTCATTTTTGAAAGTCTCTTTAATATCTGGCTTAATAGAATACAGCAGAATTCTCATGATTGCATCCGATTTTAATCTCTTGCCATAAATTGTTATGGTTAAAGTATATGAAAAGATCTGACCTTATACAGATTTGTAGTTGGAAAAGGAAGAATCTCATAAACTCATCCTCTCTCCCCCAGAAAATAATGTCTTGAGAGCATCTAAGAGTGCTTATGCCCTTCTCTGGAGTAGAGGAAGAACTGTAAGTCAGATCTGGGTTTGAGTCCTGAGTGATTTATACACTACTTGTGTAATTTTTGCATGTTATTTAATCCCTCTTAACTAAATGTTATCTGTAAAATGAAATTTGTGCTGCCCATTTCAGTTGAGACAATTCAGTGGGGTGTTGTTGTGAAAGTCCTTTGCAATTTCAAAACAAAGACTTAGGATCAACAAATATCATTTTTGCATTATCGCTATTCAATCAACAAAGATCATTTATAGTTTATATATTTGAAACTCTTATGGTCATAAGTGGTAAATAAATAGTATTTTGATTTTGTATATTACTTTTAAGCAAATGAAATGTCTATTTTTTTTCCCAGCAGGTTATTAGACATCTTTCTCATTATTCTTTATCTTTCTTTCCCTCCAAACTTGTTCTCCTTTTAGTTCATCCTATTAGATCAATGCTCAAGTTGGAAAATCTTTCTGAGTTTAGGCAGTTTGAAAACCAAGCCAAATGAAGTAACATTGCATTGCTCATTGATTTCTTAGTCTGCTTTGTACTAGTGAAACAAAATACCTGAGACTGGGTAATTTATAATGAACAGAAATGTATTGGCTCATGGTTCTTGAGGCTGAGAAATCCAAGATCCAGGGGCCAGCATCTGGCAGGGGCCTTCTTGTTGTGTCATCCCGTGGCAGAAGGTAGAAGGGCAAGAGAGGGTGACAGAGACAAAACAGGACTAAATACATCCTCTTGTGATAAGTAGTACTCTTGTGATAAGTATCACACTCTTGTGATAGGAATCCTCTTGTAATAAGTAGCACTCTTGTGATAAGTAGCACACTCTTGTGATAGGAACCCATGCTTGAGATAAAGGCATTAATTCATTCACAAGGAAAGGGCCCTCATGGTTTAAACACCTCTTCAATATGTTAACTCTTAATATTGTTACAATGGCAATTAAATTTCAACATGAGTTTTGGAGGAGACATTCAAACCATAGCACTGGTTTTGTCCTTTTACGCATTGAAAATACACTTTTAATGTCCAAAAATAGCTTTGAGACTTCATATTGTTCATACTTGACCAAATAATTGAATAGGGCTCTTCTCAATCTATTTGTATTGAATCACTCTTTATATGTAGGTAAAATAAATGAAGTAATGAGAATGACAACATATTTTATTAATTTGTAGAATTTGTAAAACTTATTAACGAATAGTTCCTGTAACAATACTTGGAAATATTAAGGGGCTTTTACCATTGCATTTTGCAAATGAGGAATTGGGCTCGAAGGACCTACGGGGTCGTCCTCATGTAAAGTGGTTAGTGAGAGGCTTTTAGGACCAAAGCTCATGTTTCCCAAAGACCTACTTCCAGACAGAATATTCTGTAGAGTAGTCCTTTCAGAAATGTCACACTTCAAGTTCTTAATGACACAAGATAAGTTTTTGTTTCCTTTTTTTAAACTTAAAATTACTTTGATTATATTATTCATTTCATTTTCGTCAGGATTTGGTATTTAGAACTATATGTTGTCTTTAAAGTAAACCTTTTTACTTTACAGATCTGGTAACCCTCACAGATTTAAATAAATGTGGAACCTACCTATGTGTATTTTCCATTTCTCTGCTATGTTGACGTAGGCTGCTGAAAAAGATGACTACTTTGATAGGAGCTTGGAAGATAGGTTGAGGTTGTTATGTGAAAAGCAGAATTCACATCTATGTATGGTTACTGATCCATCCACATTTTTTCTTGAGCTATGTCTTCTTTTGGAAGCAAAGATATGGGTGTGGTTCTACAATAAACAAAACCATGCAGAGTAGTAGAAGTGCTTTTTTTTTTTCCTACAAGAGTAAAGATGGGATATTATTGATGTCTCTCTGTGCCTCCCTCAAGACACAGCATTCTGAAGAATACAGTTCAGTAGTTTATTAGCTTAGTAAAATCATAAAAAATAAAAGTACTCTGAAGTATAATGATAAATATATAAATTATCTTGAAATACTGGCTAGACCATTAAAAGATGAAAGTATTGTTAAGGCTGAGATTTATTGCAGTTAAGATTTATTTATTTATTTATTTATTGAGATGGAGTCTTGCTCAGTCACCCAGGCTAGAGTGCAATCTTGGCTCACTGCAATCTCTGCCTCCCAGGTTCAAGTGATTCTCGTGCCTCAGCCTCCCAGCTAGCTGGGACTACTCGTTCCCCCCACCATCCCTGGCTAATTTTTGTGTTTTTAGTAGAGACAGGGTTTCAACTTGTTGGCCAGGCTGGTCACAAACTCCTGACCTCAGGCGATCCACCCACCTCAGCCTCCCAAAGTGCTGGGATTACAGGCTTGAGCCACTGTACCCGGCCTATTACTGTAAATTCAACATGCTTTCCTCTTACAATTTGAAAATATTAGGTTTTTAGTCTCTGCTGTTGTAGCTGTCTTAACTCTGCTAGGCTACTAAGGCTACTAACAATTTCTTTAAGCCACCTGAGTGGTTTTTTTTTTTGGTTTCCCTAATCTCCCTTCAGGCAATCTTTGTTGGAGTGCTATGCATTTTCTGAAGCTCTGCTTAAATCCTATCACATCCAGAACTTCTTTCCAAGTTCCTTGTGACTTCAAATCCTTTTACCATACCCTGTTCTCCTATTATTGTTCTGTGTGTTTGTATAATAGAACTCATTCCTTTATTATGTGTTAGGTATCAGTGATTGCATCTATTACCACCAAACCACGTAAGCCCTTGGTGGGCCAGGAGTATATCCTGTACATATTTGCATTCTCAAAGTACCTCTGTAACAAATGTGCATTACATTGATTTGAATTAAAATCATATAACTTTTGAAACTAAAACCCCATCTTAAGCCGGATGAGCATATTAGTATGAATAAGTCACATTTGAAACAAGGGTGTGATGACTGATGCTCATGCATTAGGAGCGCAGTAACTTCTTTTTTTTTTTTGAAACGGAGTCTGGTTCTGTCTCCCAAGCTGGAGTACGGTGGCACCATCTTGGCTCACTGCAAGCTCCGCCTCTCGGGTTCATGCCATTCTCCTGCCTCAGCCTCCCAAGTAGCTGGGACTACAGGCGCCCACCACCATGCCCGCCTAATTTTTTGTATTTTTAGTAGAGACGGGGTTTCACCGTGTTAGCCAGGATGGTCTGGATCTCCTGACCTTGCGATCTGCCTGCCTCGGCCTCCCAAAGTGCTGGGATTACAGGTGTGAGCCACCGCGCCCAGCCGTAACTTCTTAATTCTTCCTGCTATTGATAATTTCAATGTCCCAAATTATTTGTAGAGTTTTTAACAGATTTATAAAAATTGAGTAGAATACAGAAAAAAAAATCTAGCAAATTAAGTACATTGTGGTTTCTGGAGTCAACTGCTGGGCCTTGGAGATTGATTACAAGCCAAAAATTAATAAAATAAAAATTATTTTATTTTATTTATTCTTCTTACAAATAAATGTATATAGATTTTTTTAAGTAAATTAACAGGAAGACAAATTGCCAAATGTTCTAAATATCCCTTGAGTGTGTTAGCTGTGTATTGTATTTATGGATTTTCAAGGTTGCTTTCATTACAAAATTATGGAAGTGAAGATGATGCTGAAAGGGAAGACAAGGCACATTTATAAAATCTCACTCATCCAATAATATCTTCCGATTGCAGTTATTCCAGAGAAAACAAAAGTAAGTCTCTGTTAAGACAACAAAATGAAATCCATGTGTTCCTCCAAATCTCATGAGATGATATCACTCACATACTTTAAGAAAACATTAAAATAGTACAATCTCCAACTGGTGAATGAAACCTGCTTTAGTATTTACTGTGTATTTAGTATTTACTGTGTACCCTTTTTTGTAGTAAGTGTTCATAGGGCCTTTGGTTTTCTTACCTTTGGGTGTCAAGAAGGACTCAGATTTATGTAGATGCGATAATCAAGTTTATGAATTGCTCTTTCACCAACTATTTTCTTTGCATGTGTATTTTAATGTATGGATATGTACATGTTTTAATTAAATAGTCATTAGTGACAAATATATGGATTGGTGCTGATTTCTAAGCAGTATAATCAATGCATGGGTCTTTGTGATGTTTAGGACATTGAAAAACTTGGCTATATACTGACCATACTTTAATATATAATTAAGACTTCAATTGCTGTGGTCAGAGCTTTTCTTAATCCATATTTGTTATTTATACCAATGTGAATGCATTGATTACTTGAAGATATTTAAATAGAAATTCTAATTCAAATGAATTATATATATATATATGTATATATATTTACACACACATACATATTCTCTTTTTTACTTAAGAGACAGAGTCTTGCTCTGTTACCCAGGCTGGAGTACAGTGGCATGATCATAGCTCACTGCAACTTCAAACTCCTGGGCTCAAGTGGTCCTCACCATGCCCGGCTAATTTATTTTATTATTGTTATTTGTTTTAGAGATGGGGTCTCATTGTGTTGCTCAGGCTGGTCTCTAACTCCTGGTCTCAAGTGATTCTCCAGCCTTGGCCTCCCAAGTAACTGGAATTACAGGGACATCATATGGTTTTAAATCAATAATGCCATTTTAGCTTCATAATGATTATTAAAGTATTTACACACTATAAAGAATTGTGATAGCAGGGATTGTGAACACAAGCTTCTACTTTGCAGTATTAATCAAGACTTGATCACTGCTGGCCATTTCCCATTTGATACATCTATATCAGAAGAAGAAGATAGGGATGAATATTTTTATTACTCAGATTTTCTAAAAAAGTATTTTCAAATTATTTGATATTGAATTCTTTTGGCATGTTGAGGGCTAGTGCAATTATTTCATTCAAATATGGTACACAAAAATACAACAGAAATGGCACTTAAAATGGCAGATTTGTATAAAACTCTTTTTCTCTCAAGGGCCAGTTTATTTAAAAAAACTCCTTTTATCTTCTCTCAAAGACAGAAAATTCTATAAATCTGCAAAACAGAATTAATTTTACTGAAGGAGTAGAAGAGATAGTTTTCTCCAATACAGAGGAGTCTTTAAAGTATTAAACAAAATACTGATGGACTAAATATGAAAAAATATATCACTTTGACTTCCCTGCCCTATGCTGCCCTCTCCATACCAAGAAAAGACATGTTTCCCAGACCTCTGGTCGCCACATAATTGTCAACTGAACAATGCTAGAACTCAGATCCTGTTGAGCTGAATGACTCCTTATTTGTTGAGACACAACTTGAGACTTAGACCTTTAACTTTGTAAAAGCAGTACGTGGAGCATAGCACACTCATTTGGTATAGGAGGTCTTTGGTGCCATTGCGTTTCTGGACAATTTCTCCTTTGTAGCCTGTGCCTAGTCCTGCCATTTAAAAAGCTTCCCTCAGGGGAAGCCTTGACTCATGGACTCTCAATTTAGCTACAGAAAATCGTCTATTCCAATACAAACAATCATCCATGTCTCAAGATTTATTAGGCTTAAAAAATAACTGATGGATGAATGATTAAGAATGAGGAAATAAATTTTAAAAATGTAAACATAAAAGCTTTAAAGAAAGGAATGAACTGCTTATACATGCAACAGCATGGATGAATCTTGGAATAAGGCACAAAAGGCTACATATGGTGTGATTTCATTTATGTAACATTGTAGAAAGGCAAAACTAAAGAAATGGAAAACAGATCGATGGTGCCAGGGATGGGAATGGAAGAAAGGCTTTGACTGCAAATGGTGGAACTTTTTGCAGTGAAGAAACTGTCCTATAAATTGTAATGGCAGTCACATGATTGTATACATTTGCTCAAAGAACTGTACACCTAAAAAGATGAAATTATGTAAACCACATCTCAATAAACATAATATAAAAGAACACAAACACAACAGAATGAGAAGGTGAGTGGAACATAGTGTGGGACATGATTAAACTTCCTTCTAGTGAGCCTGGGTTTTTGGCCTTTGAGTAAATGTTAATAGTAACATTTTAAACTAATGACACATTATATGTTTTTTAGAAGAAACGCTAACAGTTTCTTATTTTTGTTTAATCAGCACTTATGTAGTATTACCTCTATGCCAGAAATTGTTCCAAGAGTTTTACAAATTTCAACTCATTTAATACTCACAACAATTACCAATGAGGTAGGAAATATTATTATCCCCATTTTTCAGATGAGGAAATTGAAACGCAGAAAAGATTTTTTCATCATCCCCCAGGTAGTAAGTGGCGGGGCCAGCATTTGGACTCTGTCTGACTCATAACCACCACATATCTGCAGACATTTTTGCTGCTATCTTCCTAGTTCATAAAATTTGAATTGCAATTTTATTATCAAGGTACAGTGGATAGAGTTCTAGGTCTTGAAAACCAATATATGAGGCCATTCATTATATTGTGTGACTTCTGACAAGTCACTTAGTATCTCTGAATCTCAATATAAAATGGGAGTGACCATCTAGTGCATATCACTGGGTCACTGTAAGTCTCAAAGAGTGTGTGTGAGCTAGAATGGTATGTAAAGAGAAGGGTGCTACACAAGCCAAGCTCTCATGTTATTTATGATCTTGGCTCACAAGACTCTCCATAATCTCTAAATGTAATGGTTGATGCCTTAGGAGACAGCACAATATTCTAAAATGTAAAATGCCAACTTTTCTCAAAATATGACTAAGCTAAAATATAAGTATTCAGATTAAAATGAAAATTCATATCGTAAGAATGTTAAAATGAAGGTAAAAATTTCTAATACAAAAAAGGAAATATCTCTAATAATGTCTAAATGTTAAAGATATATTTTCAGCAGAGATTTTCAGATAGAGGTAACATATTTATAAAGTTTGGATATAGATAGCATTGATAATTAAATTAATTGGTACATGCATTTGTTTTCCTTGAAAATATATTATTATAATGACATTTTGAGTGATTTTCCCAATAAGGTAATTTTTTTAAAAAGCAGTGATGGAGCTTAAGCTAAGAAAATTAATATCACATAATTTTTTGAACTTCCTTGTTAAGAGAAAAAACTGTGCAGCCAGGATTTCAAGGCAGGATCTATTAATAGTCATTCCTTGATGTGTAATTTGATGCAAATTAGTTTTTTATTAGCCTCAATTTCCTTCCTCATCTGTAGAATACGAAAAATAATAGCACTTACCGCACAGCGTCAATTTTAGGATTAAATTGAGTAATACATATAAAGTGCTAACACAGTATTTGACACGTAGTAAGTACTTAATACATTCTAACTATTATTATTATTGTTCTGGTTATTATTTTCATAGTGGCTTTCAGTGAGAAAAAGTATATTCACAATATGCAGTCTTTTTCCTTAATACATTCTAACTATTATTATTATTGCTCTGGTTATTATTTTCATAGTGGCTTTCAGTGAGAAAAAGTATATTCACAATATGCAGTCTTTTTCTGTTCAAAAATTATGGTTTGTTGGCTTGGCAAGGTGGCTTATGTCTGTAATGCCAGCACTTTGGGAGGCCAAGGCAGGAGGATTGCTTGAGCCCAGGAATTCGAAACCAGCCTGTGCAAGATGGAGAGATCCGTCTCTACAAAAAAGTAAAAAAAAAATAGCTGATTGTGAAGGTGTGTGCCCAGGAGCCTGAGGTGAGAGGATCCCTTGAGCCCAGGAGTTCGAGGATGCAGTGAACTGTGATCGTGCCACTGCACTCCAGCCTGGGTGAGAGAGCGAGACTCCCTCTCTTAAGAAAAAAAAAAAAAAAAGTGGTTTACTATTTTAAAGCATATATGTGCACAGATGCACCTAATCATTTCTGCGCTTTCCTGCTCTGTTACTAGTTTCTCCTCCTTGCTTAGATATTTCTTTCTCTAGGACAATCATTTTCCTGGTTCTCTGGGATTGACACCTTGGAATTGTATTTATTTATGTTCACTGCCACTTGTCTCATGGTCATTCAATCATCATTTTCTATTGATTCCTTATCAAGCAATATATGTTCAGCAAATAGCTATTGAGCAAACAATGACCCAACAATGTCTTTAATCTCAGGAAGGCTTCAATATGATAAGGGAAACAGACATGTAAATACAGTGTGATGTTAATAGAGGTCTACACAGAACATGCTGGTGGGTTTTATGAAGAAGCAGACCTGTGTGTCAGGGGAGGCAATAGTTGAGCTTTGCCAGCTGTATCATCTACTCAGTCAGCAGAAGTGTCTTCCTCAATTTTTCATTTTTTCCTAGCTTTTCATAATCCGTCAGAAATGTTATTTCCAAAATACATCCTGAATCTTTCTGCTTCTTTCTATTTCCACAGTCCTTTTTTAGGACTCCATTATTTCTCATTTGGAGTAAAAGTACTTCTAACTGGTGTCCCTGCTTCTATCTTTGCCTTTGCATAATACATTTCTCACATGCCATACAGATCTTTTAAAAGTTAGCATATTAGGGCTGGGTGCGCTGGCTCACGCCTGTAATCCCAGCACTTTGGGAGGCTGAGGCAGGCAGATCACAAGGTCAGGAGTTTGAGACCAGCCTGGCCAACATGGTGAAGCCCCATCTCTACTAAAGATACAATAAATTAGCCGGGCGTAGTGGTATGCACCTGTAATCCCAGCTACTTGGGAGGCTGAGGCAGGAGAATCGCTTGAACCTGGGAGGCGGAGGTTGCAGTGAGCCGAGATTGCGCCATTCCACTCCAGCCTAGGCGACAAGGTGATACTCTGTCTCAAAAAAAAAAAAAAAAGCAAAAAAAAAGAAGCATATTAGAGTATGCCATTTGTTTGTATAACAATGCTTTGTTGATTTCTCATTGCATTTAGGAAAAAAATTTGAATTCTTCCCCATGACTGACAAGGAATTAATGATAAACCTCATGTCCGATCTTATATCATATCATGCTAGCCATAATGGCTTTCTGCCTACTTTTACATAATCAAAGTTTATTTCTGTCTATGGTATGGAAAGAATAATAGCCCCCAAAGATGCCCTCATGTTCTAATCCCTAGAACCTGTGAGTGTGTTACCTTACCACATCAGAAAGGACTTGGCTGATGTAATTAAAGACTTTGAGATGAGGGAAACTATCCTGGAATATCCAGAGAGGCCCAATGTAGTCACATGGATCCTTAAAAGTCCTTTCCAGTTTGTAGTCAGGGAAAAATGTGACAACAAAGACATGTCAGGAATATGCTATGTTGCTGGCTTTGAAGATGGAAGAAGAGGCCACAAAACAAGGAATGCAGGTAACTTCTAAAAGTTCAAAAAACAAGGAAATGGATTTTCCCCAAGCACCCCAAAAAGGAATGCAGCCCTGCTAACAGTTCGATTTTATCCCAAGGAGATCCATGTCAGATTTCTGACCTTCTGAAATGTAAGATGATATATTAGTGTTTTATGCCACAGTCAGTAGTAATTTTTATGGCAGCAATAGAAAACACGTACACCAGTCCAGGTCATTCCCACTTGCTGTTTCTTTAGCTTGAAATGCCTTCTTTTCTGTTTTCCAGTGATAATTTTATTTTATTTTTTTCAAATTTTAGGTCTCAAGTTCACTGTTGCTTCCTTAAAATGCCATATTTCCCAATAGCACTATTGAAGCATCCCTTCTGCCACCAACTCCTGAGCAACTCTGAAATAACTATTTATTTCTTGCATGGCATTTAATTGTCTAAGATCACCTTGTTTGTATATTTGCCTACTTGTTTATTGCTGTTTTTCCACTCAAGGTTGTAAGCTGTGTGGAATCAGGGACCTTGTCTGTGTTGTTCACAGCTATATATCCTTAGTGCCTTCATTAGAACCTGACAAATAATAGACCCTCAATAAATATTTGTTAAATGAGGGAGTGAATTAGACCGGGGAAGTGGTTATTTCAGGCAGAGGTCAGAGCCTGAGTAAAATTATGAGGTGTGAAACTGCTTTATGTGTCTGGGAAAATCTGTTTCCTCCGGATAAAACAACAAGAGGAAAGCAGAAGATTGGAACCAAGAAGTAGGCATGCATTATTATAATTATCTTAAACTCATGTTATTATATTTTGTAGGTAACTGGGAGTCAGCTTTCTTAGAAAGAGGAGTAACTGAATGAAAGAATGCATAACAAAATCAAAAGGACTTGCTGAACAATAGGATGCAGGTTGAGGGAAAATGAAGAGTATCTTTCCCTATTTCAGATCTTTGGGACTAAAATGATGGCGGTAGTGTTAATTGGTATAAAGACCAATTGCAGATAATGGTTTCATTTTGGATTCTGAGTTTTATGCCTCTCCACTGGGAGATTTTTAATTGAGGCACTTGAAAAACATAGGTCTGCAGCTCAGGAGGAAAGCCTTGACTGGGAGTCATTAACATGTAAACAGAAATAAAGTCAAGGGATTTAATTTAATAGTTAATATACCCCAAGTAAATGGGCAACAAGGGAAAAAAAAAACTGATAGTACAAGATTGGAGAGCACAGATGACTTTCTGAGAGGAATTAGAAAAGGAAGTTTGACTAGCAGAGCAGGAGGCATAAAAGGAGTATGTGAGACCAGGGAAGCTGTGAATGGAAAGAGATTCAGTATTAAGGGAGTAATCAGAATATCAGCTGTTAGGAGGGGAAAGAAGAAAGATCTTTGGGTTTATCAACAAAAGGATGTTGGTGTCTCTGGCAGTGCAATCTATACTAGAGTGCTAGAAGTAAGATCCTGATACAAGGATGGAGGATTACTGAAAGAAGGAGTGGAAGGGAAAAAGAGACCACAGAAGATGTGGGGTTAAGGGAAATCTCCCCTTCCTTTTTTATTTTCAAGATCGGCTATTGGTGAGGAACAGGTTTACAGGCTATAGGAAAGGTACTAGCAGAAGAAGAAAGGTGGAAGGTAGAGAAGAGAGAAGGAGACACTGACAGAGTAACATCTTCAAGGAGATTTGAAGAAATGGGATAAGGAGTGCAGAGGGAGGGATCAACCCTGAAAGGGCACTGAGACAACTTTTCTTATAAGCCTGAGCATATAAATATGTGTGGCATGCATTAAGCTCAGCAAAAGTTGAGAGAAAGGGAAGATTATAAAATGAGATTAGGTAAGTAAGGCATTATTATCACTTTTCTTGGTGGAAGAAATACAAGAACCTTTGGATTTTATTATTTGTTTTTCTGTTATTCTTACTGAATGTTTAGCAAGGTGGTTTACAAGTCCTGATTTTCTCATATATTCCAGAAAGAAGTAGCTGAAGGGTGGTTTTTGGTGCTTACTCAGCCCATTCATTAATTGGAAGTAGGCTTCTCCTGGGGACGTGTGGTGGTAATAGAAGTTTGAGTGTCAGGTAGGTCTAAAAAGAGCTAAAAAAGGGTGAGAACATTGACTCTGGAGTCAGACATCACTGAACTGGAACCCTAGATTTACTGCTTATTAGGTGAGCAAACTTGAGCAAGTAAACATCTTTGAATCATAATCGCCTATATATGATTTAAGAAAAATAATAAATACCTTTCAGGGTTGCTGTGAGAATTCGAAAATATTCACCCACTAGCACATATATACACTGTTAGGATAGGCTTCACTGGAATTGGGACAGATTTCTGAGTACTCCACTGCAGCAGTGAGGTCTATAATCAGTTCTTTAAGGACTAAGAAATGGCATTGTCCTCTATTCTGAATTCAACCACATGTATTAAACAGACATTCCTGGTTAATACCTGTGTGTATTTTAGTCTTTTCCAAATTGTAATGTGGGACCCTAAAACCAGACATAGAGAAAAAGCCCAAGTTGCAAAATATTTTGCTATTTATGACTTGATTGCATTAAGATTTCAAGAGTTCACAAGGACAATATGGAATATTTATTTAGCTCAGGTCTTCTGACAAATATTTGCTATGCCCCTGTCATATCATGAGCTTTCAGTAGGGTGAAGAGGAGACCGAAACTGGTGGCAACCGTCAGAGACTGTATGGTGGTTTTAACCTTTCTTATATAAGCCATGTTTGTAGTTAAATTTAAAACAACTTTATTAACAAACAGAAAACAGATACTAAACTACTGATCTGAGCAGCCACTGAGTGTTCCATACACTGACTCTGCTACAAGTCCTGCAATCTTATCTAATCATTGCTGTATCTCCAGCATAGGTTCTGAGAGTTGTAGATTCTCCATAAATGTCTGTCGTCTTGCACTTCAGTAAAAGTGCTGCACAAGGTGCCTGAAAATGGTGGCAGCCCTTTGGTATCAGGGTGGTATTGGTCTAAAATTGCCTCATGGTGGAACAGGACTGGCAAGCTCAGAGAAAGGTTAATAATTCCTTCCCCCCACATTTACTTACCTTCCTGTTATCTTTGAATATATAGTCAGGTGGATTTTAAGTCCTAGCCTCTCTCAGATATTCTAGAAAGAATTCCTTACTTGGCCCATTCATTAAGTGGAAGGGCACCCCTGAGAACAGTGTGGTGGTGACAGAAGTCATTGAAATGGGACATGTCTAAATGAAAAGATAAACGAGGGGTATAGGGTTAGAAAGCTGGAAATGACCAGGAAAGTTGACCTCCACTGGAGGTCTAGTTCCAAAGCTAAAATGCAAAGGTTCTTGGATTTCTTCTATTAAGAAAAGTAATAATAATGTCTTATTGCCTAATCTCATTTTATAATTTCTCCTCTCTCTGAGCTTAATGCATTCCTCACATATTTAATGCTCTGGCTTATATATCTTTATTTCCTGTAAATTTAGTTTCTCAACACCTACATATGTTCCTTGAGGGTAATGGGTATGTCTTTTATTTCTTTTATGTCATCCTTTCTGCCCAGCGCTTAGCACAGTGCAAGGTACCTGTTGCCGAATAATTATAAACAATTGACTCATTCGTATTGTATGGAACATCCATTCTGATTCTAGGGAGACTCAAGGTGGCAAATACATTAGATTATATAGAACTCTCTGAGGTCATTAAGATCTTGGCAAGTGTGAGGGTGGCACAAAAGTTCATCAATAATTGTCTTTAAAATGCCTGTGCAACTGGGGCTATCATATTGCCTGCAAAGCTGGCTTAGAGTTAATAATACAACCATCTACTTTTATGTAGCTCTTTGCAATTTGGAACTTCATTAATAATACATTACTCATTTTAGTGTCACTAAACCCTGTACACTGGTCAGGGTAAAGCCCTTTTCTCAAATGAGAAAACTGGAGTGCACAGAGATAAAGGACTATGTGCACACTTACAAAATTGTTGAGTGGCAGAACCACTCACAAAAGGCAGAAACCAGCCTTTTTTCATCCAAAGGTAGAGTACTTCCCATTCCTCTGCACTGCTTAGTAGACTATTTTTCAACATAGTAAAACTCTCCGGGACAAGAGGAACCTGAAGATGTGGCCCCTTAACAAGAGATGTGGAGAAATTAGGAAAGGACCTGCCTTCTTAATTCAGATTACAACGTATCACAAATTCATTTATTCAAAATGGTTTTCTCACCTGGATTTTACCTGGGGAACATTCTAATAATCCCCTTCCAGAGTATGGGAAAAGAAACCGAATCTGAGAAGGGTATAAGAATACTCCCTATTCAGTCAAAAGAAAGGGTTAAAATGTGATTCTTTAAAGATTTAAGGTGGAGAAGAGAGTCTTGAATTATCTAAATATAAAAAAAAAAAAAAACTAGGCGAAACGACTGGATTTTCTTCAGAATGTCTTTTTCAGCTTATAGGGGAAAAGTTAAAGGGTGTGTGTCTGGGGGGAAGGGTTAGGGAGGGGAAAATAGAACCCTTCTAACAGCCTTTCTTAAAAAATAAAAGAAAAGAGAAACAAATGTTTGTTTCTGTTATTAAGCCCCATCTATGCTTAAAAGTTAAATGAAATAGGGAAAGTTCAGGCACAGAGACGCGTGTTCTGATTTGGTTGTTTACCATCAATCAGACCGTTGCTTGGCAGACACTGGATGGTTATGAGCCTGAACAAGCTGAAAAGGGGCAGGAAAAGAAGTGGAGGCAGCATTCTTCCTATTTAAAGCTGCATCGCTTGAAAAAAGTTTTCGCAGACTGTGCTGGAGCTGGTGCTGAAAAAGGGGGTTTGCAGAGGCTGCCCTGGGGCTGGTGCTGAAAGAAGAGCCCACAGCTGACTTCATGGTGCTACAATAACCTCAGAATCTACTTTTCACTCTCAGGAGAACCCACATGTCTAATATTTAGACATGATGGCAAACTGGGCGGAAGCAAGACCTCTCCTCATTCTTACTGTTTTATTAGGGCAATTTGTCTCAATAAAAGCCCAGGAAGAAGGCGAGGATGGTGAGTTTGCCATTTGCTTTGCTTTAGTGTTTATTGCACGGTTTGGGAAATAGGTGGAATGTTAAGCCTCAGGAAGAGCGTGAAGAGGAGGTTCTGGTTTGAAGTCTGAGAAGGGGGCTGACGGATTTGCACCTGGAAAACGACTTGAAAGACAATTGGGATGTTAGTAAATCCGGAGCTTCTAGATCTGCCGTTGGAGAGAGTACACTACTAAATTTTTCTGGGAAAGCCTACAATAAGTCCTTTTGCCTCAGTGTGAGAGTGGGAAGTTTGAAAGAAGAAAAGAGCGAATGCTTAAAACGGAGCACTAAAGGCATTTTAGTTAGAGGAGCTCTGTTCTGTGGGCTGGAGTTTTCAGAGCAAGGAAAAGTCGCGGCAGAAGCTGGGTAGGGTGGAGTCTTTTTGTACTGAACTTCAGCTGCTTCATAAAATTCTTTGTTTAGAAAAACCTCTACAGCAACTCTGATAGCTCTGATTTTTCTTTGTCTTTGGCTCCTCATTCTTTCCTCTTTAACAATTTACACTTCTTTTTACCATTTTCATTTGTGAAAATGTGATCACTTTTGCTTGCTGGGAGGCAGTCTCGTTTGTTTCTCCATGACAGAGGCTGATAGAAGCCAGATTTCTTAAACAGTGGTATTTTCCCACCCTACTGGCTTGATTAATAGGACAGTGGTGGTTCCCGGTTGGATGGCGGAAGGCAGGAAATCAGCATGCCTTATATATATCTTATTTGGCATGGAATATTTGCATGGACATTACCCCTTAGACACAAGCTTTTTTTTTTTTTTTTTTTTTTTAAGATAAATCTTGCCTGGTGACCAAATTTTTTTCCTATGCAATTTTCTTATGTTACAGTTGGGTTATATGGTATGGTTAAGCAAAAATGCATAGCTGTTATAGTATATAAGAAAATATTTAAGTTGATTCCTCTATTAAAAATTTACTCTTGAGGGTTGCAGTTTCAAATACAGATGTGTACTCTTTTAAAATAAGCCACTATAGATTTTCATCAACTCAACCATTTAACATCAAACTCAAGCTTTTAAAACTTTGGGCATTCATTAACCTTTTCTATTACTTTCATATATAGACACATACATACAAGTATATATGTATATATACTATGTGTATATCTATCGTTTTAATACAATTATCTGCTTCTGTGTGTTTTTGCTTTCAAAAACTTTATAAAATTAATCTAGAGATCAGAAGTTCTAAAAAGTTTAAAAAGTGAAAATACGAATTTGTAGATGAATATCCAACAGTCTGTCAGGAGTCCCATAGAGGGGGCACTTTCTAAGACTTGGAACTTTTTATGTTACATTTTATGTTTTTAAAATATGAGGTAATTTGTAAAAGGTAAAAACTTTTGAGTTTCTTTGTAATGGCATGAAAAGCACGTGTTGTTTGGAAGGGTGGCAAAAATAACTGAATAGAAAGTAGAAGTAAGAAAACAGGAGGAGAAAAATACAGAAAAATTACAATAGAAATTGAAAATTTGACTCTAAAAAGAACAGTTTACTCCCCTACCCCACCAAAACAACCAACTTTAATTTAAAACCTTTAATACCACTTTCTTTGTTAATTTATGTTAAAATAAATAAAGTACTTTAATAAAGTATGGAAATAATTGAATATGTGAATAAATGAAAGGAATGTTTCACAAGGTACATGAAATAGGCCATATTTTAAAAGACATTCCCAAATAGTTATAATTACTCTGTAGGTATTTTCGAAAAATGAGCAGATAGTTTTTCTTAATGGTAATTGACATAAATGTAAGGAATGTGATGCTTGGTGCAAAAAAGTCCCCAACTTCAATCCAACCCCAGTGCCCACCCCTGACCAGTATAACCAAACAGCACAGAAAATGGAATTCCAAACATCAGATTTTACAGAATGTGTAATTGCTTGCATATGTGTTGTAAAAATTCCAGTATTTTATTTCTCAAGAGAATATAAGTGATAAAAATTCAACAGCAAAAGAAAGTCATCACTGCCCTAATCAAAGATAATAGAGAAAATAATTCCAGAATATAGTACATTCAGAACTACTTAACTTCTATTGTACTTACTTACCATGCATATTTTGGTTTAAGTTGATATTGTATGGATACTTGGCAATACTTTCTTTTCCCTGTTCAGGCCTATCACAAGCTTAATAAAGATGTCATAATTTAGAAACTCCATTTGATTTTGAGTCTGGGAAAGAGTAAGCTTAGACTGATGCTTTAAGTTAAAGAAATACCTAAGGCACACATGAAAAGCAAGTACATTTTTCAAGTTTTATCTATAACAGTCACATAATGTGATATTTACATTTTGTACAAATATGTCTTCTTGGAAATGTGGAGATCTGTTTTTGCATGTAAGTGCATATTAATAAGTTTTTATTTTTCCTTTCTTTTTATGACTTCAGGGTATATTTCCTTTTACTTGATTGTGGTTATCTACCAGAAATGTAAAATATAATCAGAGTGTGCCTGCCTGATAGAAACACATGAATGAGAAGATAAAAGTAAATAAATAAAGTTTTAGGCATTTTAAGCCAAAATTCAGTTCCATTCTCACTGAGTTTTAAGAACTGATTTGGTTTTCTAAATTTATAAGAAACTGAAAGGAGAAAGTTTGGGAGTTGGGCTGACCTTAGTTAAAACTAATGTAACAAAAATTAGGGAGTTAAAATGAAAAAAATCAGCTTTTAAAGAGTTTGTGTGGGTGTATGTGTGTGTGTGAAAAATCAGGGAGTTAAAATGACAAAATCAGCTTTTAAAGAGAGTCTGTGTGTGTGTGTGCGTGTGGTGAGAGTATGTGTGCATGGGGGCGGTGGTCTTTGAAAGATTCCACATTTGTGTTAAGGAAAATGCTAGAGCATTTACAGTATAGTTTATATTCCTAAGTTAATGCCTAGCATCTAGTGAGCTATATATATTCTTGTTATTAGAAGTAGGCATACTTAATTTTAGAAAATAATCTTTGTTATGAATCACTGTATTCAACATGGGACAAGCAATGGAGAAGGGAAGGTGCAGAAATGTATCATTTTGTTTCCAAATACTGTAAACTTCAATGCTTTCAGAGGCCAGGCAGGTAATATAAACAAGTGAAGCAAACCAGTGTTTGTACATCAACAGGTGATGATGGGGCCTATGGAGAACTGAAGGTGCATGCCCACTTTAAGGCATTCAGAATTAACATTTTCAGAAGATATTGCATATGCCAAATAAAATTTATCTGAGCATATATTTGGCTCATGGCCATCATGTTGCAATCCTACACTGATATCCTCGTAGACCCAAGCTGACTTTTGATTACTGAGAGATGAAGGACTCACAGTCTTATATGTCTTATATGTTATGGTCTCTTGCATTTTTATGATATGTCTGCCATTCATCTCATTGTTATGATACAAATATGAAGAAGCAGATAGTTAACACTCAGTAGTATTTGGATGACATCATTTTAAAGAAGGTACAGAATATGTATACATAGCTTAAGATACATGTTTACTCATAAATTGTTTTAAACTCATTACCGTTGAAATACATGCTATGAAACATGTAGGACATTCAGACTTTTATAGTGGGTACATGTAGCAGAATGCAGTAGTTTAAACAAACACAAAAGGGTTTTCTGGCCGGGCACAGTGGCTCATGCCTGTAATCCCAGCACTTTGGGAGGCCGAGGTGAGCGGATCACTTGAGGTCAGGAGTTCGAGACCAGCCTGGCCAACATGGTGGAACTCCATCTCTACCCAAAATACAAAAATTAGGTAGGTGTGGAGGCACATGCCTATAGTCCCAGCTACTCAGGAGACTGAGGCATGAGCGTCACTTGAACCCGGGCGGCAGAGGTTGCAGTGAGCAGAGATTATGCTACTGCATTCCAGTCTGGGTGACAGAATGAGACTCTGTCTCAAAAAAAAAAAAAAAAAAAAAAAAAAGAAACCTTTTCTTTTTTAAATATAAAGAAATGCTTTTAAGCAGGTAGTGAAAGGCTGGAATATTGGCTCCACAGAGTCATCAGGAACTGAGGTTTTTTCTACCTCTCCTGACTCCCGTATCTTTAGGTATTTTTTAAAATTTATTTTTATGGTCCTAAATGGCTGCTGAAGCTCCAGCCATTGCAGGTACTTTCTAGGCATGTGGATAGAGGATGGGAAACAAAAACTGTGAGCCATTCCCCACCCTGCTCCCTTTTTTGAAGACTTTAAAGTCTTCATAACATTTAAACTTACTTACAGTTGGCCAGAATTTAGTCATATGGTCACACAAAATTTCAAGAGGGACTAGGAAATGTAGCCTTTACCTGGGTGGTGCTGGCAATATACTCTATGGAACTGAGTTCTGCTATGAGGGATATAAGGAAGCACCACTATTGGGAGTTTTATGGTCCCTACCTCAGTGAGCAAAAATGTCAGCTACTTTTAGTGGTCTAGATCCTACGGTTTCAATGGACAAAACATAGTTGTGTGACTAGATCCACCTTGGTTATTGTTTATTTCTAAGTAGACTGTGAAGCCAAGAAGACTGAATGTCACATAAATATCAGGCTACATTTTCTTTGCTTCCTGTCTTTAGATAAATTTTGACACCTATAACTTTTTTTCAAACTAAACTGAAGCTTTAGTTTGAAGAGTGTATCTCTTTCTACATATGTACATTGGTAGATTCATAGATTTAGTAAATTTTTGATATTGACTAACACAATGTATACTTGGACCATGGCTCTGTAGGGTAGTTGGTAAGCAAGTCAGAGATCAATGTTGATAAAAAATGGTATAAAGAATCACCTAAGATCTTGTGACTAATACAGATTCTAGACCCCCCCCCTACTTTCCAAATATCTAGGAGGTTTGGATGGGGTCTGGGCATCTGTATGTTTTTAGAGCTCTCCAGGTGACTCTGATTTACATTGGTAAACCACTGTATTAAATATTTGACTGACACTCTCAATCTTGTTGTGGACCTGTTGGCTTTTGTGTTCCAAGGCTACACATTAAGATTTTGGTAATAACTTGCTATTCTGATTATTCATTTTACTTATAAGGCTGCTTAGTTGAAGTTTGTAGATAAACTATTGCAAATTCACCACCACTTCTGGAAAAAAAAAAACAAAACTCAAGGCCCAAATCCCCCTCATGGTGGATTAGGCGAATCATTCTACTATGCAGAAGACACATGTCGTTCAAACGTGTTTCCAGGTGAATGTATGTTTTTCATTTTAAATATTTCCTCTCTCTTACTGTCTGCTCTTCACACTTTCAGCAGTATCACTACAGGCCTGAAATTCATTGCGTTCATCATTCTAGACAGGTACCTAATGCAGGCTGTGAGGCAAAACCAGAAAGAGGAAGCTTTGTTTTAAGAAGCTGGAAATTAGAAGATTGGAATCATGTCAATCTGTGGCCACAGAATGTAATTTTTAAAAATCATACAGTTTTCTCTGATTTGAAAAATGATTAATGCATCATCACCTGGCCTTACGTGGCATTCTTAAAATGTATGGATGTGGATCAGCTGATTTTTAATCTGATTTGCTTCTCTGAGATCACAACATTGAAAAGCTTAGATTTACACATAAAAGATATAGTACGGGTGGGGGAAAAGACTGGAAGTGTTAATTATTAATTGATCTATTGTATAAATTTGGGCAAGTTACACAAGTTTATATAAGACACATCTTAGAGTTATATAAAGATATTCCTTGATTTAATATTTTTATTATTTATATCCATGAAACTAGAATTTCCACTGAAAATGTAACATGAGACATTATCAACTTACTGATAAATATGAAGTCTTTGAACTTTTCATGTAACTAAAAGTCACAGCTTGGGTAGGCTTTTAGAGTCTGAATGAAATAAGATACTGATAACCTAGTGTTCCTTTAAATTTATTTCCATATAAATTTCATATATATTTGCCTAAATTTTATGTAAGATGAATGAGCTGTGGTATTCAATGTTTAAAACACTATTTACTCTTGGCATTTGCATGGGAAGTAGTGTATCCTATAGAAAATTTTGCTTTAAAGGTGTGACCATATTGGCAACCTTAAGGCTTTTATTTTGTTTTATCAATGTTTTAAAAACTAAACCCTTCAAATAAATCAAGATGGCTTCATCTTATACTAAAATATTCACTAAGAAACAATGTATAAGGGAAATTACAATAAAGCAAGATTATTCCTATCTAAATCTTGCCTTCTGCAGAGAAGATAGAGGCCGGGTGCATGGCTCACTCCTGTAATCTCAGCACTTTGGGAGGCTGAGGTGGGCAGATCACCTGAGGTCAGGAGTTTGAGACCAGTCTGACCATCATGGTGAAACCCCATCTCTACTAAAAATACAAAAAAAATTATCCCGGTGTGGTGGTGGGTGCCTGTAATTCCAGCTACTTGGGAGGCTGAGGCAGGGGAATCACTTGAACCTGGGAGGCGGAGGCTGCAGTGAGCCGAGATCATGCCACTGCACTCCAGGCTAGGCAACAAAGCGAGACTGTGTCTCAACAAAAAGGAAAAATGTTAACAAAATTAATTAATATTAATTAATGAATCAAACTTCGTTCCTATAGCCTTCTGGTGTTATGTTCAAACTCAAAAATGTTTACATGCTTTTTTTTTTTTTTTTAAGTTTAGGACTAGGAAGGAGGAAAGACAGTCTCACAGTTTTGTATCCCTTTTTACCTTTTATTTTTGGGATGTCCAATCAGAATTGTGAATTCAGCTTTAAGATGACAGCAAACTATATTCTTGGTGGAAAACCTCCCCTCAAGCAGAGGGAGCTGGTTCCGCCCTCGGCCAGCCCAGACTTGCAACATAAGCATCATAGCCTTGTTGTAGTCTATGTAGTATAACAAGTATAATAAAGCTTGGTCCAGCCATCATGTGAGAGAACATCTGGGTTCTGGTCCTTGTTCTATTTAGCAGTTTTGCTACCTGCAGAGGGTCCTTAACCTCACTGGAAATTTGTGTCCTCATCGCAAATAGTACACACCTTTGTCATCTGGTGGGATTCTTAGGAGGATCATTTAAGAAATTTACCTAAAAGTAACTTTAGAGTACTTAAATGAGACACTGTAAGTGACATTACAATCTATTTCACTGACCACAAATATAAACCCTAGTAGTGTATTTTTTTGCTTTCACCAAATCTTTGAATTGTTTTGAAGCACCTCCTGGATTTGTTATTTTGTGTTTTATTTGTTCTCCATCTCCTTGGGGAACTTGTTCCATCAGTCGTGCTCTCTTCTATAACTTCAGTCACTTCCTTTCTATCTGCTCTTTTCCTTTAGCTTGTAAACAAGTTCAACTCTCTCCCACAGCCTGTGTCTACCTCCCACCCAGTCTTTATTCTTAGCCCAGCTGCTTTAAAAGGAGCAGTGCAGTTTTCTGTCTCTGCCTCCTATGCCCTCACTTGGCCTCTCCTTCCACTTAAGCTGGTCTAGCATGGTGAGGATTAAAATGTATGATGTTCCAAAGGTCCCTTTTAATCTTACCTTATCTTATCAGGTCTTTCTCCTTTATTGGAGACCATTGACCACTCCAGCTTTCCTAAAATGCTGCTCTCTGAAGGTTCTTCCTCCACCTCCCTGACTTTTCCCTCTCAGCTTCACCCACGGGCTCCTTCTTCTCTTTTCCTTTAGCATTTTGCTCTTCTTACAGGACTTAGTTCATTGGTTCTCTCTGGATATTCTCTTCCTAGGCCATCTAGAATTAAGGGTTTTGTTTAACAGCTGAATGCTGATAATTATAAAATCTCTTCAACCCCAATCTTTCATGTGAACTTCAGATAAATATATATATATATATTCAACTGTCCCTAAGGCAGCCTACAACCACTTCAAGTTCAATGTATCCAAAACCCAATTTATTGGCTTCCATTCAAGACTTAGTCATTTTTCTTAGTAGTCCCCCTTATGCCAGTTAATGGCAATATGATGCTACCTGGTCATTCAGTCATTCAATCAGTACAATTCCAATCATTCACTAAGATCTACCATTTTACCTGCTAAATATTTCTCAAGTGTACATCTTATCCATCCCTACTACAAATGCCTCAGTTTAGGTCCTCATCATCTGTCCCTCGGTTACTGTGATAAGCATCTAAATTCATCTCCTTGCCTCTCATGTGTCTACTTTCCAACAAACACATATATTGGTGTCCTCTGTTGCTAGTGTGATATAAAACTAATATCTAATTTTGTCTTTATCTTCCTTAACAACTTTCACTGGGTCCCATGACTTGTAGAAAGAATAAGGTCCAGCCTTCTTAGTGTGACATACAAGACCCTGCTGATCTAGCCCATTTCTGAGTTTTAGTCGCATCAGCTATCATTCTCAGCCTCAAAATAAGGAATTGCTTGAGGCTCCCACCCCCAACACACACAGACACACGCAAACTCTCTCATTCTCTCTCTATCCCCTTTTATTCTCTACTGTCCAGATTCCACTCAGAACTGACATTCTCTCTTTAGTTGAGCTAAGTGCTCCTCTGGCCATCTCACAACATTCAGTACACCTCTGCCATGCAGGAACCATACCATACTGAGAATGCTTTCTTTCCATTAATCCATTTTACATATTCCCACCAGATTAGTCTTTCTAAGTCCCATGTTTATAATGTCACTCTCCACTTTAACAATTTATTCTGAGCTACCATTGACTATTGCATCACACTTAACACATTATATTGACCTTACTTCTGTGTGACTTTTTTTTAACCTAAGAGTGCCAAGAGTATCCAGCTGCCTTGCAAGACTGCTCATGTTCTCTTCCACTCTGTCTAAACAACTACTATGATTTCCATTATTGTCCTTAACACTGTTGATTGCTGCACACCATGCAGCATCCTTTTTTACTTCAGACCTAACTTTTTACTGTTCCCACATCTAACTTTTGTGATTTAGGTACTTCTGTGCTTCTCTTTTTATGTTCGCTCTGCCTATTGATATTTTCCTCCAAGTTCTATTTCAAATCTTGTGTCCTCTAAGAAACTAAGAGATTCTTATCTGCAATAAATATCCCCTTTCCTTTCAAGGGATGGTCCTTATGTTGCAAGTGTGTTGGTGTTAACCAAGAATAAGTTTCCTGGGAGATAGGGACTATGTCATGAAGTCATTTTACATTTTAGATCCACCCATGCATAAATGCCAATTGAGTACTATTTGGGAAAATCTAGAAAAATTTTTTCCACAATTTGTTCACTGAAGTATGAGTGATCTGAATTCAAATTTAGGTTTTGCAAATTGTATTTGCATATTCTTGGGCAATTTTTTTGATTTCTCTGTGTTACAGTTTCTTCATCTATCAAATTGGAATGATGCTTCAAATAATCATGATGAATACTATCTATCTATCTATCTATCTATCTATCTATCTATCTATCTATCTAACTAACTAACACCTACATGATAGCATGACTCCAAACTAATAATAGGAACTCATTAATATGGTAGATGAATATTATTAGATTACTATTTAATAATAACAGGCTGGGCATGGTGGCTCACACCTGTAATCCCAGCACTTTGGGAGGCCAAGCCAGGTGGATCACCTGAGGTCAGGAGTTTGAGAACAGCTTGACCAACATGGTGAAAGCCCATCTCTGCTAAAAATGCAAAATTAGCTGGGCATGGTGGCGCATGCCTGTAATCCTGGCTCCCAGCTACTCGGAAAGCTGAAGCAGGAGAATCGCTTGAACCCGGGAGGCGGAGGTTGCAGTGAGCTGAGATCGTGCCATTGAGCTCCAGCCTGGGCAACAAGAGCAAAACTCCATCTCAAAGAAAATTATTATGTAATAATAATAGAGATAATAAATGCTTATTGGGTGATTATGAGAACCAAGATATTAGATGTTACAGAGAAATAAAGAAACAACTTTTGCTCTCAGAGAGATTAAGCCTAGCATAAAACCTTTAAAATGCAATTTTTATGTATTATTCTACTACAATCATTTTGATATTATATCAGTGATTTTATCTATGTGTTAATAAGCTTTTAAAACCCATTTAAAATTTTTACTGTTCAAATAAAAAGGCCGTATCATATTATTTCCTTTTGTAGGTTTACTACTACAAAAAACAAAAGAAAGAAAAAATAAAAGGCGCTTCCCATTGGAGAGTTTCTAAAGGCCCTGTGATCTGAAGCACCACTGCCTCTCTCCTGTTTCACAGCCCCACATACATTTACTTTGTGCTGGTTCCCAGTGTGTGAGCAAGCCAAGCACGATCCACTCCATGTCCCAGTGCCACCTCATGCCTGTCTACCATCCCTGTCTACTTCAGAGTTTATTTTGTGAAACTATGATAGTCATAGAAGTCTCTATTAAAAACTGGAAACCTGTTTTCCACTCTCCATTGCTCTGGGTTGCATTTGGAATGAGAGGCATTGCTTCACTGCACAGGGATTTACAAGGCAGCTCCCAGGACTATTTGGATACAGTAGTAGGGGTGACCATCTTTTCCCAGAGTCTGTAGCAAGTCTCTTCACTTTCCAAAAGCTGTTAATTTACCTCCCTCCCTTCACTCCCAGGAGACTTTTCTGAAATTGACTCCAGAAAGCAGAAACTGGTGTGGGATACTGGCACATTTTTCATACTCACACTTCCCTTACTTTGCTGCACTTCTCTTTCTTTGTAGGTTTTCAAATTCATAATAAAAAAATGATGGGTTTAACTTGGAAGGAGAGATGCAGGTGGAATTTTACCAGATAATTTGTAGCTATGAAATTCTTTAATTAAATTTTTGATATTCAATATGGTTGTTCTGTGGTCATCAACTTCAGATTTTTTTATTATGGAATTCTGAAAATACGGATGGTTCCTATAGCAAATACAATTTATTTATAGAGATTTAATATTTTCATTTAGCTTTCATAGTAATAGGCTTATTCGCTCTTGAGGTCGAAGAACCTCTCAGATTCATTTGTGCTAGTTTGGAAGTATTTTAAAGCCTTTTTTTCCCTTCATTCTTTCATTCTCAGATTTTTATATTAAATAAATGGAAAGTTATAGTTTAATTCAGGGCACTATGGTTTTCATGTTGTGATGAATTTTTAGCTAGAAGTTTTGGTGGAGTGGATTGGTGGACAGTGAGGTTAACTGACTATCATGGAAAGATTAACTGCAAAGTTCCTAGTTTTCTTGGCTACAAACATAAAACTTCTGAGGTTTCAGCGAAAACGGCTATACTTGCTTTGAGAGGACAGAGGGCACTGACCATTCCATGGCAAGTGAGAGATTCTGTTGTAAGAATTTAAAAAAAAAAAAAAAAAAAAAAGGCCGGGCACAGTGGCTCACGCCTGTAATCCCAGCACTTTGGGATGCCAAGGTGGGCGGATCACGAGGTCAGGAGATTGAGACCATCCTGGCTAACACAGTGAAACCCGGTCTCTACTAAAAATACAAAAAATTTAGCCGGGCGTGGTGGCGGGCGCCTGTAGTCCCAGCTACTTGGGAGGCTGAGGCAGGAGAATGGCGTGAATCCAGGAGGTGGATCTTGCAGTGAGTGGAGATCAGGCCACTGGGCTCCAACCTGGGTGACAGAGCGAGACTCCATCTCAAAAAAAAAAAAAAAAAAAAAAGGAGTTTGTACTGGGAAAAAAGAGACTTGAGGCTGATGAATGAAGAGCAACTGTAAATTCTATCAGGGAGCTGGTGTTCAAGCCTTTGAGATGCTACAGTGTTATGCCCTTCTAGGTGTTTGGAAAAAAACAAAAACAAAACCAAAAATCACTTCTTTCTTCAATCCTTCCCTATTTTTCCTTAAGTTTTGATAATTGTCAATTAGATTAGGCAAGTTTTTTTATTTGTGGCTTTTGTTGTTCTCTCTTAAGCATAGTATAGCTGAACTGAATTTTGCTTAGAAACAACTCATAGGTTTGTAAACCAATGGAGTTCTCATTAGCCTAGAAATATTTCCTTATATAGTACTTAGAATCATTTTTGTTTGTTTGTTCTAAAAAATGGAGTAGAGGAGTGTATTCCGTTATGCAAAGGATGACAACAAATTGAAATAGAATTAGTTCTATAAAGATAAATCAGTGAATAGACTCTAAGTTTCACTGTGGGTGTTTGTGTTGGGGCATAGGAAGGATGGCACAATAAAATAGAATTGGTAAGTTTTAGTATATTCAGCATATAAATACGTCTTGTAAAGTTGCCAAGTGTCCTGCTCACCTGAACTATCTTGTGCCTCTTGACTTTCCTTGGTTCCTTGGATGCAACATTTGCTAAAGTCCTAGGAGTAAGAACAGGTCCAGTTCTAAGAAAAAAATTTTGTATAGCTGGTTTATTTTTAGTTTTTAAGGGAAATATGCTTTCATTCACCTTTCTGTTTGAAGGAAAGGCATTTTTGAGGATTAGGAGGCCATCCTTGCCTTTCCAGTGTTTCACACTAAGCTCCATCTGGATGTCTCTTTTCCAGATTTTCTTTCAAATTTCAGACTTTTCCTTCCAGCCTGACCTCTTATCACAATTTACCTGTTTGGCATTCCTTTCTTTCTGAGCCTCATGGGGAACTAATATAGTCCAGATGCCCTATAGTTAGCATCCTAGGACACAGATTGAATGATATTATGCTCTTGTCATGCATGCTCATTATATGGTAATTTGCCTTTTAAGATCTTTGTCTCAATATTTTGTGGCCATGAGATTCAACTGACATAGTGGCTCTGGGTAAAAGCCCCAGTATCCCAGATGGACTGTGGCTCACACTATAGACGAATAAAATTCAGCTGTCATAGACACTCTATTTGCCCATGGAAGGTTCCACAATCCAAATGTTAAACTTACTTCAAGTCTTTTCTAATAGAAACTGAAAGTTGTCTGGTTATAATCAAAATGGAAATTTGTCAGCCAGATTCCTACTATTTCTGAAGAGGGCTTTTGAGTTTCTTCAGGATAGAACCCTAAAATTGCCCCATGATGTATGCCCCAAAGTGACCTAATGTGGCCAGCTGAATTTCAGGGAGATGCTTTCCAAGATGACAATTTCACTGGAATAATTTCAGAATGGGCACTTCTCTGCCTGTAATGCCCCTTTCCTGTCTTAGGTGATTTAAAAAAAAAAATTTCAACCTGTCTTTCTTCTCTTCAAAAGCAAGTTTCAAGTCACACCTGGGTAGATCCTTATGCCTCTATGGAGTCTGCAGGATGTGGAAGACAGGAGAGAGGGTATGGAAAGCAGCAAGGGTCAGGGAAGAAGGGCTCTCCGAAAATATATAAATGATACCAATGGACAGGTGGCTCAGATAGCCTCAATGAAATGCACTAAAATGTAAGGCTCCATGCTAATTTAGTATGGCTTTACCTAAATGATGTCTTGGGGGATTTATTTAGTGAATTTCAAAAAATTTGGGAAAGTAGATGACATCTGTCAACATTTGTTCTTTGACTCTATTTTTTACCCTAATTTTTAAACATAGTCATTTTAGAATAAATAAATAGATAAATAAATAAACTGTGTCACAATACTATATTCTTTTGGCTAGAGGCACATATTCTGTCAACTAGGCCTACACGCTGTAGGGGTAGGACACTGACTCAGCAATGAATTTTTGTTTTAAATTTTTATTTTGGGAGCTTCCCAAGAGTTCCTAACTATTACCATTTTTCTACATATAGAGCTTTTTACAGTTAATACTTCTTTTCCATTTACTTTCAATACACACTTAACAAAAGAAGGGTCTTTGGATTCGCACCTTTGGGTCTAGGCTTTGCCGCTTGCTAACCTTGTGACCTTAAGCGAGTTCCTGTTCTTCTTTAAGATTCAGTTTCCTCTCCTGATCTGCATATTGAGGAGTTAAATTAAAATGCATGGCCTTAATGGGCTGAGGAAATGTGGATGTTATTAGTACTTTTAGAATGGATTCCTTGATTGACTCATTACAGACTTTTCCTCCAATAACTAAAACATTTTTTATCAGATTATTCCCAGTTACTAGGTTTGATAGGAGGAAGGATAAGGGAACAGTGAATCCTAGGCACCTGGGGCAAAATTAGGCGGGGAGTAGAATAGGAAAAAGTATAACTGGGAGATTTGAAATGACAATAGTAAATTTTCATTTACTATTTATTTATATTTATAATTATTTTTATTTATCTCATGTTTTTCTCTTTGGTCAGGTTTGTGCTTAGCTCTTGATTATTTATGAAGCAATTCAGGAAAAGCAAACCAGCAAAAACCCCCAAAATTATCCTTTCATATTAGAATGCATTTTGCAAATTTAGTGGTACATATACACATTTAATTTAATTCTTTCTTTCTAATATAAAGGGTTTGGCAATTGTTTGCACATTTGGATCAGGTAGAGTTGTTTGAGAAAAGTGGAAATATGCTCAAGATATAAAACAGCTGTTTACTTTAACAATATTTTACTGATGTCAAGACAGACTTATTTGAGCCCTGGGGCAGTATTTTTGTGAGGGATGGCATGCACCTTGCCTGAGCAGTCAATGAAGAGAAAGCAGCTGTTTGAGCTTGCTCAACTTCTACTAACTCAACGTGGATAGAGTCCAGATAGCAACTGGCCCTGTGTCAGACGACTACAATAAAGCTCTGACTCTTTCCTTATAAATTCTTTATAAACTTAATGTGCTGGGGTCTTAATTTTCTCATTTACATAACAGGGATTAACAGGGATAATACTTTATATTTTTCTACCTTATAGGTTCAAAAGAAAGAGTTCATAATATCTGTGGAAATTCTTAGTCAGCTGTAAAACCCTGTTATATAAGCATATATTATATTACATAAAGGTGTTATTATTTAGCATGCTCTTACTGTGATGAACAGTTAGCTAAATGCAAAATAAGATTCTTCTTTGAAGTAAACAACAATAATAATAATCAAAAGGAATATAAGACTTTCCATAGAAATAAAAGAAGGCAAAGTTGTATTTTTTCAAAGTCACATTTAAATCTTTTATTTAGCAAAATAAAATAGACTGTTTATATAACTATCTAGAACATCTCCCAAAGCCCCGGAATAGGAATTAAATAGTAAATATATATATATATATATGAGTTGAGGCTTTGACTTGAGGAAAAACAGAACAGATAGAAAAACAAAATGTGATTTTTCTGCTCTAACTGGACTGTAGTCTCTCTACAGCAAAATGTAGCTTCCTGGCAGAAGCCTGAATCACTATTATTATTATTACTTTTTCTTTATTCATCTCACATCAGGAAGCTTGTCTCAAATTCAAAGTTAAATGCTAAAAGCCTGTTTGTAGCATGGTATCCCTTTTCCCTGGGTCAGAAGGGGACTTGGAGCTAGAAGTTTAAACTGGTGACAAATATCCACAGGCATCTGAGCCAAATGTTTAGAAAAAAGTCCTATCATCCCTCAGGCCTGTCTACATTCTGGTATTTTAAGACTCTCTACTTGTGTAGAGAGAAACATGCAGTTAAAGATATGAGGGCCTTGACTAAATAGGCTGTTACTTTCATGAATGAATTGTTGAAATAATTTGAAAGAAAAGCTTCTAAATTAAAACTGGACCAGGACACAGGAAATCTGCATCATAATTGCAGCTCTGTCATGGACTAACTTGGTGATTTTGTGGAAGTGACTTAAATTCTCTGGACCTCAGTTACTTCTGTTGCAAAACCTGTGATACATTACCCAGGGCCACTGTCTGCTTTGAAAGCCTATGACTACAGAATATTTACATAAAGGTACTTCACTTAAGTCATATTTGTGCTGTAATGCAGTGGAAAGTCTCACCTACACATTTTGGTAACTGGAAGCATCACACATATTCTGTATGGTAATATATTTCTGTACTTGTAAGTTTGCATTTGAAGTTTAGATCAATTCAGGTTTGTAGTTATTTCCCTAAATATGGTTTATTTAAGGAGCACAGCTCCCAATTTATAACTTGTAAATTGATCTGCTTTTCAGTGAGTGACTCTACAATAAAGTTCCTAGACATTGTTATAAAAGGAGATGACTGTAAAAAAAATTCAAAATAATCTGATATCAAATTTTTCATATTAACTGAATTTTCCAATTAGAGAGAAAATTTGTAAATGTATCATGTGCTGTGTTATACTATTTAATCACAGACTCAGTGTTCTCCTTATGTTTTTGGTGAGATGGGATGTCAGAGTTTAGCAGCATGCCTTCTTGCCCTGATGCTGGTGGACCCATCTTTGCAATGCTTATTTTTTTCCAACAATCCCTGAGCATACTGAACTGCTATTTCATTCAGAATAAGAATAAGAATAATAATGAGGAAAAGAAGGAGAACAATGGGAGAGGTGGAGAAGGAGCAGAGTAATGGGGGAGAGAGAAGGTGAATTATTATTATTATTATTATTAAATGGTTGTGGGCTTTTACCTGAGGAGTAGATCATATTTGTTCTCGATTCCTTATTTTTTGCCTCTTCTTGACTTCTTATTTTTCTTTGCAATTGTGTTTATTTGGAGATACATAGGTGTTTACTATGAATATTTAGAAAATTTGATTTATTCCATCGATATTCCTTGAGCACAGACATTTTTTGGAATATGCTGCTTGCCCTCCTTTATCTTCTGGGAAAATGAGACTCCATCTTTGTGTTTGTTCCCCCATTTCCCTCCTTCACTAGTACTGACTGAGTCCTGCAAACATTTATCTTCTCAAGTCCTGCTAGAATTCCTCCCCCAGGGATTCTGGGCAGAAAACAACCCTCTTTTTTACATCTTTACAAGTAGCATGTGTGTGGAATTCAAGTGCATGAAACATTCAGATTAAAAATCTGATAATATTTTAGAAATTCCAGTCTACCCACAAATACATTCCTGTT
This sequence comes from Papio anubis, assembly GCF_008728515.1. Taxonomy (NCBI): domain Eukaryota; kingdom Metazoa; phylum Chordata; class Mammalia; order Primates; family Cercopithecidae; genus Papio; species Papio anubis. Next base: position 72,848,171 of record NC_044985.1, on the reverse strand, counting down.
TAAATCAGGGATTCCAGTGGGAGAACACTATTAGGTTCTAGCTTAATGTATTCTTCAATAAGTGAGATATACTTTGGTCATCTTAAAGCATTTGCCAATAATTTACTACTTTAGGGAATTTAAATCCCATTCTATCTTCAGAAGTCATTATGAAAGTGTTTTCAGTAACATTATAATTTGCTTTGGGTGATTCTGACAAATTTGACGTTTTATTAAACAAAATGATGCTGTGGTCTCAAATGATGGAGATTTCAACTTGCTTTTCTCTACAGAGGAGTATATCCCTCACCATGCAAGTTATGAGGCCTTTACCTTCATTTATTCATTAATTTGGTAAACATTTGCTGAGTACCTACTCTTTATCAGGCTCTTTACTGATTGATACAGAAACAAATATTTAATTCTTACTCTCAAGAAGTTAATCGTCTAGAGGGAATGAGACAAATGAAACAAGGATAATATTTTATGGTCTGTGCTGTGGCAGAGGCAGACAAAGCATCAGAGGAATAACGGAAGACTTCCCTCCCACGTACTGCCTGAGAGGTGGAGGACTGAGATGGGAGCTCAGGGAAGGCCTACGCGGAGGGCACACCTGAGAAGTCATTCCACTGCATGAACTCTGTTATTTTCCTTATCCCTTATTTTCTCCTCCCCTTCACATCCAAATCCTTCAAGTCCACCATCAAGTCTGATGTGCATCCTCTTTGAAACCTTTTGGAATATCATAGACATATTTTTTCTCTCTTCTCTAAACAGTAGCACTTCCTCTTTCTTTAAGACATTTAGCACATAATAAATCCTTTTATTCATTGTCCATTGTTTTCTAAATAACACTTATTATAAATGTCATTAATTTTTAGTTGTATCATATGCTCTTTGAGGGTAAAAACCATCTCTCAAACCCAGAAAGTCAGATCCAAATCCAGTGCTATGCATGTAGTAGAAACTCAGTAAAAGTTTGTGACTGATATTTCAAGCAAAATATATTTTTCTTCATGTTTCAGAATTAAGTGCTTTCTCTCTGTTGTTAGACTGCTGTCTAATTACATTGTGCAACCTTGCCTAAGTTTTTATATACATAGCATTGAACTTAAAAACATAGAACCAGCTCTTATGCATAATTTAGCTATATTTAGCGTCTTTTGGTCCCAAGCCTTATAAAAATATGTACATCAAAGCACTGTAATTAAACGGGAACAAAGTTAAGTTTATATTTTACTTGTTTTATTTATAGTGACTTGAGTCAGAGTATAGGGACACAAAGATGATTGACATATTATCTTGTATTTAAGGAATACATAATGAGAGGAATAGACACATCAACAAATAACTATAACGCTGTGTAATAAATACAGTGAAAAAGAATGGCATAGGAGGAGTATCCAACCCACCCTTGAGAACATGGGTTGGTTTCTTGCAGATGTATCCAAACCGTAAAGGATAGATGTGCAGTAACTAGCAGAAATGAGACAAGACGGAGGACTAAAAGATGGCATCTAGATAAAAGTACAGCTGGGCGCGGTGGTCCATGCCTGTAATCCCAGCACTTTGGGAGGCCGAGGTGGGCAGATCACCTGAGGTTGGGAGTTCGAGACCAGCCTGACCAACATGGAGAAACCCCATCTCTACCAAAAATACAAAATTAGCCAGTGTGGTGGCACATGCCAGTAATCCCAGTTACTCGGGAGGCTGAGGCAGGAGAATCACTTGAATCCAGGAGGCAGAGGTTGTGGCAAGCCGAGATCGTGCCATTGCGCTCCAGCCTGGGCAACAAGAGTGAACCTCCATCTCAAAAAAAAAAAAAAAAAATACATGAAGAAATTCTCAGGAATATTAATTAGCATTGTTGTGCAGAAAACTACAACTACTTTAATGTCTTAGAGCATAGAACGAAAGGTAGGAAGACATTATTATTAGAGTTTTGATTTTTTTGACAATTTATTGATTGATTAATTATAAACTCAGTCTTCAGTAGTAGGGAAGACAGCAGGTATAGACTTTTATTTTTCTTTCTCTGTGCATTAAAAAGCTGAATTATAAAGGGAAGAAGAGCTATAGGACCCTAGTCAGAACAGGATGTAGAGTCCAGTGAGGATTTTTGTTTTATTTTACTTTCAGATAGCGGAGTAGGCTGTTTATAGGCTTCAGAAAAAAGCTACATAAAGAGGAAGATGTTGAAGATAGAAAAAAAGCGGGGATAAAGATTGCCCAAGATATAGAAAGGCTTTTGTAGAGACAAAGTCAGGGTTTTCTGAGTTGGCTAGTGGTCTATACTCTGTTGACATTTAGTTTTGGTGTCTTCTGCCTCTATAAATAATAATATCACACTACATGTAAGTAGTAGTATACAATTCATGAAGCATTCCCACTTCTTTTATGCATACATTCTCAGAACCTCAGGTTAAAGATTAGGACACTGAATCTACAAGGAATGAATGATTCAGAGGATGTTGGACAGAAGTTTAGAGCTTCAGTTTTCTGGGTTCTATTTCAGGGCTCTTTCAGTTGTATCTTACAGAGAGGAGAAAAAAAGGGAGGATGGCAATTTTAGTCACCAAGAGCAACACTCTACATGACATGAAAATCATTTGTGTTCAGTGCTGAGTTCTTAGAGACTTCAGTGAGACCAAACCTGTGGCAGGCAATAATGAGGAAAAATATAGTTTGGTGTTTTATTTAAAACTATTTATTTATTTATTTATAATTTAATTATTATTATTAATTTTCTTTGAGACAGGGTCCCGCTCTGCCACCCAGGCTGGAGTGCAGTGGTTCGATCTCAGCAACCTCTGCCTCCTGGGTTAAAGTGATTCTTGTGCCTCAGCCTTGGCCTTCCAAAGTGCTGAGATTCCAGGCATGAGCCACTGTGCCTGGCCAATTTAATGTTTTAGAAGCTTAGATTTTTTAAAATAATTTTTTCAGTGAATATGCATAAAGAACTGTTGCTAGGAAGATAGAACCGTACAACTTTTAATTTACTCAACTAATACGTTTACTTGTAATAAAAGCAGCAACATTGTAGCTGGAATCTGTGTAGAGTTGAAAACAAATGTAATCACAGGCTGTGTGACAGTGCAAGAGCCAAAAATTACTTTTGAGAAAAATATAATGCTTGTTCAGCATTCAGTGAGACACTCCTAATTGTTAGATTTTCTGCCTTAGCTTTAGATACTCCGCTGATTTTAAAATCAATGAAACAGTCATTGGCCAAATATTTATTGAGTGCTTTCTGGGTCTCTGGATTCTAAGCACCATGTTAGACATTGCAAGTAGGAAGAAGAATTAGAAGTGAGCTTACTTAGATACCTAATATGAGAGGTACAATTAGCTGTAGATTTCTGTGAAGAGAACCAATGGGTATATAACTAACAACATGCATGTAGACCAGCTTAAGCGGAGACCACATCTGAACCAAATAATTTCAGGAAGAGGTTCTCTAGTGAAAATGTTCATTTGCTAAGAAACTGTTTTTCTTCCTGATGTAGTGACATAGATGATCAACACCTTTGTTCAGTTTTCTTTGAGGTGGTTACAATTGAGTTAAAAATGTAATCACCTGCAGAAATGTTTTACCAATTTGTATGAATGCTGCCTATTTATAATCAGTCAATCCATAGATAATAAATATTTGCGTGACTTCAGTGCACCAAACAAAGTACAATGGTGCATTCAATCTGTATATTTAGTAAGAAATTCAGAAGCAGAATCCTTGGTTCCTGACTTTGGGAAGTTTCAAATTTAGTTGCAAAATAAACACTTGAAATAATTAGGCTAAGAAATAGGATATATAAACACCGAACAAAAAGACATTAAAGCTTTGGTAATAAGTCTAGAGTCAGTTCAGGAAAGGGGAAAAGTTGGAGTTGTCAGGAAATGAGTGAAAGATTTCAGAGAGGAAGCAGACAGGAAAATATAGTGTTACAGAAGGTATCAGAGATGCTCTTAGAAGAGATCGACAGTTCCTGTGTCACAGAGATCCAAGGAAGGATGAAGAAAAGATACTGGATCTGGTACTGTGGTGTTTTCTAACTATTTTTGAGAGAGTAGTTGTTTTTACAGTTAAGAACCAAAGTAAAATTTCCAGAGGTTAAATCTCTTGTATATTCTAATATATTGATTTCTGAACTAATTTCACACTGTAGCCATTTGGATCATATATTTGACTTAAATTCTACTCAGCTAATTTCTTTTAGTTTTAGATTGTTTCTTAATCTTAGGGACCTCTTGAATACTAATAAAATGATGGCTATGGTCTATTGGTATTTGCACTGTGAATACCTTTTAGTGCTAATAAATGTTCATAGTGCTAGTAAGCACTACAAAAATAGAGGACTGTGATCAGTGGCTTTAGTAAATAATTGCAAAAATGTTTTGGTTTAATATTTAATCCTTTATGTAATAATAATATTGGTTGTTAACATAAATAACCCCAAATTTCCATAAATTACTCATAAAAGTCATTACTGTGGAGTCAGTCATTGCACATATCTGTATCTATTACTCTGACGATTCTTAGTAATTCACCTACTGACTACTGTATGATTACTTAACACTATGACTTAATAGTTAAAATGCAGCAAATATTTATTGGATGTGTTCTACGTTTCAGATATTGTGCTAGACTGGAGGGATACCACAGTATATAAGACAGTTTCTACCTTCATTGAAGAGTATCTAGAGAGAGAAAAATGCAGATGTGTAGAATGGGAATGTTTTGAAAATTTAGTTGCCACAAAAATATTATTTCCTGTTTAGGTCGAGAACAAATAATATATGTATGACTAATATCAGATTAAAAATACTGTAGTTTATTATTGCAGTGATTTCATTGATGGTAAAAATGTTAAGTTGTTTCTTCAAACCAGGACATACCAGATGAAGCAGAACATTTTGACCAAAGCCTTGAAGTTTTATTTCAAACAAGAATACCACAAAACATTTAGTTCTACTGAAGAATTAGCCCACATTTTATTTTTGTCATCCAAAAACTTACATTCCAATCTTCCTTTTACTGGTATGTGTGAAAAACACTTCGAACTAGATAATAGTCTGGATTGGGATTCCATGTAGTCTCCTCTGTCCAGTCAGGTTTGCAGAGTAGTGAAATATCACCTGCTCTAGAAGATAACAGAACTGTGTGTTTGTAATTATTGTTGAAGATATATGATGAAATAATATTCTTGCTTTTTTTAGCCTTCTTTATTTAAATGTCCTTAGCATGCTCTGTCAATTTAATGAATATTTTAAATTCTTCTGTACCACTGTTTTCTTTTTTGCCTTTATCTTTGTTTTGGGTTAAACTTCCAGACGTGTGACTATTTGTATATGCTTTAACACACTTGGAAGAAATATATTTAAAAAATAAAGCAGATTTATACAACTTTCATTTTTAATGTGAAATATGATCTAAAAGTCTTAGCATTATTTGTATTTGGGGCTTCATGTGCTGAGCACACACACACACACACACACACACACATATATATATACATATCTCACAACTGGAAGTTTCATTAAATTGTGCAGAATATTTAACTACTTGCTTCAGTAGAGCCTCCGTGCTATCCATTGTGGAGATGAGTAAAAAACACAGACAGGTAGTTAGAAGTATTACATAGTCATATTAACAGTTGTCTAGGGTGAATTTACCATTTTGTTAATAGACGTTATTTTTCAGCTACTGTGGCAACTAATCTTCAGCCATATTTCCACTATTTTATTGCAAATTATTAGAGTAACTGAATAGACTATATGCTTATTATATTCTCTAGTGTGAATTAATAGTGGATTTTATGCTAGCTATTTTGGAATTTCAGAAGATAATGTGATTTTACACTATGAGTTTAGTGGAACTTATTATCAGATAACAGACTCAAATATTCAGCACAAAAACATAGTTGAGAAATGTCAGTACATATTTTTTGCTATAGACAAATAATATTAATTTTTTGTGCTGAAGCATCAATGTATAATGTTCTGTTTATGAAAGCCTATATCTTATTGGTGCAGTCTCTCCAGCAAAGCTGGATAGCCAGACTCTTTTAAAATTAATTTATGAGGACAAGACTATCAATATACATCAGAAATCTGAGCATAATTGAAATTTTCAAGTCTTGAGAAAGCCTTGTGAAAAAGTAACATATTAAAAAGAATAATTTTATATATGAGTTTGTCTTCAAATGTAATTTTTATATTTTTGAAATTTTGCAGTCAGTATGTATCAAAACTTGTTCCCCAAAGAAGAAATTTTGAAATTTATTTACTTAAGGGCAGTGTTATTTATTTAAGGGCAATGTTATCACTCTGAGGATATAGTAATGAGCAACTCTCTGAGCTTCATGGAACTTGAATTCTACTGCAGGGTGTGAATGACAAAATAATGGCCATCCCCAAAGATGTTCATGCTCTGATCTCTGTAACCTGTGAATATATTACATTATGTGGAAAAGGAGAATTAAGTTTTTCGATGACATTGTGATTGCCAATCAGCTAATTTTAAAATACAGAGATTATTTTGGATTAACCAGCTGGGCCCCATGCAATCTCCAGCATCCTTCTAAGAAAAAGAGGTGGAAGATGTGACAACAAAAGCAGGAATCATAGCCAGAGAGAGATAGATTTGAAGATACCACTCTTCTGGTTCTGAAAATGAAGAGAGAGCCACGAGTAAAGGAAGGTAGTTGGCCTCTAGAAGCTGGAAAAGGCAAAAAAAAGGATTCTCTTCTGGGGCCTCCAGAAAGGGTGCAGCCTTGTCAATATCTTGATGTTAACCCAGTGAAACCCATTTTAGACTTCTGACCTCCAGAACTACAAGATAATGAATTTTCGATGTTTTAAATCACTAGGTTTGCGCTAGTTTATTATGGCAGAAACTAATACAGAGAAATAAAAGACAATAAATGAACCAAAATATATATTTTAAAAAGATAATTTCCAATAATAAGTGCCATAAAGGAATTAAAAACAGGATAGGATTCTGAAACAGTGCTGTCTAATATAATATACACTAACACATGCAGCTGTTTAAATTTAAATTAATTAAAATCTAAGTGCTACTAGTGTGGCCAGTGACTACTATCTTGGACAATGCAGATAATAGGACATTGCCATCATCATAGAAACTTGTCTTGGACAGTGCTGTTCTGGAGAATGGTACTACTTCGCACAGAGTGGATTCAGTTTGTATGAGGATGTGAGAAGAAGGAATCAGGCAAATGAAAGGCCAAAGGAGCAAAATGTAGAGTAATCTGTGCTATAAAATAAATGAAACACATGTGATGTAAAACATTTTAAAATCTCCCAAAGCCTAGTGCAATGGCTCATGCCTGTTATCCCAGCACTTTGGGAGGCCAAAGCTGAAGGATAGCTTGAGTCCAGGAGTTCGAGACCAGTCTGGGCAACACAGTGAGACACTGTCTCTACGAAAAAGAAATTATTTAAAAAAGGTAACCAGGCTTGGTGGCATGCACCTGTAGTCCCAGTTACTTAGGAGGCCCAGGTGGGAGGGTCCCTTGAGCCCAGGAGGTCAAGGGTGCAGTGAGCTCTGATTGTGCCACTGCACTCCAGCTTTCACATTAGAATGAGACCCTCTCTCTAAAATAAATAAATAAATAATCTTTCAAGATACTTTAGGGACCTTATTATTATTTTATTTCAAGGTGCTCATAACCACTCATTTGTTCATTCATTCGTCAAGCATATACTGACAACCTAATTTTATTTAAAGTTTTATGCCAGGTAAAACATATACAAAAGTGAATATAATGGAGGTGCTAAACTCACAGAACCAGAATCTAGTAGATTTCTCCTTTTAAAAAATATGGTTCATTTTAGACAGCATGGTGGCTCACTCCTGAAATCCCAGTGCTTTGGGTGGCCGAAGTGGGAGGGTTGCTTTAGTTCAAGAACAGCCTGGGCAACCTAGCGAAACTTCATCTAAAATACTAAATAAATAAAAATTATGGTTCATTTTCATGGCCACAGAGGCCATTGATTCTGTAGGTGGAGAATTAAACTGCAATTTCTCATCATGCTAGGGAGGGTGAGGGAAGAGGGAGACCGGCAAGATTCTGCTACGCTGGGGACTGCCTATTGGTCCCGTATCAGAGATATTTGCCAGATCATTTTGTGGACCTGATTCCACTCTGGTATCAACCCACATCATATTTGCAGAAGAAGAAGCAGGAGACATGAATTATGATTCTCCTAGCAAATGAGCAGCATCTTTATTAAACTTTGTTAAGTCCTGCGAATACATTTTGAGCTAGAACTTTAACTTCATACTATAGTTTTGTTTGTGTTACTGCTATGCATTCATTTCATTATTGCTGTGTAGTTTATATTAATGACATTGACTTTCAAATATCATGTCTTAGAGAATAAAAAATAGAGTTTCTGATATAGTAATCTCCTTTAAGGAATCCAAAGAGTTGTGAGTTGTCTGTATATGTGCATGCATATGTGTGTATATGTATGTGCTTTTTATGTTTGCTTGATTAATTTTTTAAAAAATATGTTATTTCAAGACACTATAACATTGACTCATAAAATGTGTAGTTATTAATATGACTGAAAGTGCCAGAGTTTGCAGTCAGTAGGTTGCAATTTTCCATAGCCAGGGAATATTGGAAAGCTGTTATTCAAAGGCAATGCAGAATCTTAGGGGGTCTATATGGGAACTACCTTGTAAGGCAAATGCATCTTACTGGTGAAAGTGATGGAGGATGATTTCCAGATGTTCAAAAGCTTGTTTTGGCAACTGCTACAGAAAGCTGAAACATGTATTGCCAGAACAACCAAAAGGGATGTGAAGCACTGATGTAAGAGGGATCAGGCCATGGAAAGCAAGGCAAGCAGAAACCAGAGAGTATATATAGAGATACCAGAGAGGGTAGGTAGCTGAGCCAAGAGAACAAACTTTAGAGCCCCAGTAATTACATGTAGTAAAAGCATATCTGCCTCTGTATGAGGATGCACACCCAAGCTTATCACCCCCCACCCCACATACACTTTGCTGTGCTTTTTTCATTATCTTTCCTGTAACTATTGATGTCATTATGTTAATTGGGAAAACTCTTCCTGGCTAATATGCTTGTTAATTAGATATTATGGGTTAGTGAAGCATGCATGACTGGGGTTAAGCCGATTTGTCTTCAAATCTTGAGTTCATTCTTGATCACCAGAATGGTCTTGACTGAATCACGTAACCTCTAGATGGTTCAGTTTCTTCATCTGTAGAGTGGAGGTTATAATATTACCAAGGAGTTTTTGTGAGAACCAAATGACATAATGTATGTGAAGAGCATACAAGAATGGGTTTCTTCTTCCATCTGACTCCTTCCAACCGATTTCCAGAAGTAATACTACGTTTTTGTCCAGTTAGGAAAAATACATGTTCAGAAAACATCTGAGAATTGAATGTCATGTTGGCAGACTCACAGACTGAAAATGTTTAGGTAGGTTGACTTTTTGTGAGCTTTTGGTTTAGAATCACATAGGCAACCAGATACTGTATCTACAAATCAGGAACCCACTTGGGATTGTTTTCTAAAAGATGAGAAAAATACAAAAATAAAAATCCAACCTTGATTGAATATATCCTTTTACATTCTGAATATCTGCAGTGTTTCTTTTCCCCCAACATTTTTTTAAACATATGTGTTGATTTTACAATACAGACTATTAACTGCCATCCCAAAGCAACCAGTTCTAAGCAGTTCAAGATAAATAAAATTCCCCGTCTGCCTTCACATCTTGGTGAGATCTTTGACCTTCATTTCTAAATCATTTTGATTCCTCTCCACCCTCCCCCTCCTTACTTCTACAATGCTCTCCACCCTAGCTCCTTTCTGAGAGAGAGATTTTTTCCAATCTGTGTGCTAAGCCTGGTCCTGGGCCAGAAAAAGCCAGGCTCTTCCAAAAAGCCAGCCTCTGTGGGAGTTGGAACCTAAAAATCTAATTCATACTGCAACTATTTTCCCAGGGGGTGGAGCAACAGGAGCCAGGATAACAGGAAGGGATCACTGTAGGGAACTAGCTCATTCCACACCTGGATACCTGGCTGTGTTCCACTGTGAATTCTCTGGGGAAGGTTTTGAAGTCTGTATTTTGAGTTGAGCTACATTGTGTGTTGGCTTTCTTGCCATTTCAACTTATCATATTATCTGTCTATGCCCTTTGCCATCTTAATTTCGCTGAGGAAACATCACAGAGATACAATTTAGAACTTTTTGGTGTCATAACTTGTAGCCTGGAAGTCATTGGAGTGCTGACCTTACCTATTATTGTACTTGAAGTTAGAAACTCTCATCTTAAATCCTAGATTTTTCATCTATAAGCTGCATCATCTTGTATTTTAAATCATACATGTGTCAGGTTCTATACCTAAAAAATGTAAAGGATGAGAATACTTGCTCTGATTACTTTGCAGTGTGTAAAGATTGAATGAAATCATGTGTGTTGAAGTACTTAAAGCAGTGTAGATGGCTCTCTTCCTAGTTCTCCTCTGAGATTTTGAAGAATTCTGTTCATATTGCATTGTAATTATTTGACTCTTTCCCTCTATTGACTTAAAAACAGAGATTAGTTTTTTAGCTATGAAGTAAGCAGAATAACATAATAGTTCTCTTTCTAATATAACTACTGGGGTCTTAGACCCAACAGTACAACTTTGAAGTGAACTCCATAGTTATGTGATTTTTAAAGTAAAGTAGCTTTTAAATAAATATAGCTTTTATATAATTTCTTACTAGGATAGAGTTTAACCAAAGTTATTGAGAACTATATAAGGTGTGTGCAGTCAGTTGAAGAGGCTCCATTACAGCAGAGTTTTAAGAATAATTATAGAGAGTAAAATTAGAGAAGGTACACTAGTGAGTTTTACAGCGAAGAAGGTAAGAAAAAGAGTTACGGATGAATATGTGTTTTTATGGCCTTGCTTAGATTTTAAACACACCTTGCAACTCATCACGGAAGAGGGGTAAACTAACTGAAATGAATCGTATAGAAGCAATACCTAAATGTCAGGTGTTTATTTGATTTGCCATTTATCTAGATCATCCTTACTCTTTAAACATTTACCATCATGTATGTTTTCAGTCATGGATTCAACAGAAAATAAGACAGTCAAAACCCAGTTATTTTCACTATTGCTTTTCTTGAGATCTGTTGTCTAGATTGTCTTCGCTCTGAAGATTGCTTCATTTGTCATTATGCCTTTATTAAATATAAAACATAAACAATTTGAAGACCTACTATAACACCATTTGCCATAGAAATTAGTTTGCTTTAAAGTATATACATTTTGGATGTCTATCTGGGTAAGAATGTGTTTATTCTATTTTGGGTGAAGGGCATGAGTTCATTTCAAAGAATGTAAGAGTAAGATGCTGCGGGGAGGGCCTGGTTAGTGTGTCTTAAAATGTTTGCAGTGATTATCTGTGTGGAAATGGGTTACATTTACTTCTTATTATAGGCCATGGTAGTTCCTTATGGTAGAAAGAATAATAGGCCAGTTTGGGCTGCTAGGTAATCCATGATTTTTTTCATCAAATTATGTTACAGACTACTATGCTCCATATTTATGCATGGAAACACTTTCTAAAATGTTATATGGGATTCCCTGTGGAAAATCTTTTTTAACCTTTGACCTAACTGAGAATACAATGGGTTCCCTTTGAGGTAATGAATTCTCTGTCTCTGGAAGTAAAAGCAGGAACTTTACAGCCACTTATGGGTGCTATAGAAGAAATTCCTAAGAAACTGGACTAAATAGCTTCTTGTTCTCTTCTGATGCTCTGTGTAAATGAATTTAGGAATTGAGGAACCAAAGATAAGCTTCCTAAGTTCATTCATTTGTTCCTAAGAACAAAGATCTGAACATAGTAGAGGTTCCAATAAACATCAAGAAACATTTATTGTCTACAAAAACACTTTTTATCTTTCAAGGTTTTTTAAATGGAAGTAGGTTATATCAAGAAATCCAAGCTTGATTTAGGTTGATTTTATTATAAGATGGAAAATAATAGCAGTCCATGGAGACACTGGCATTTCACACTAACATTTTAATTTTTGAGATTTTTTTTAAAAAACTTTAAAATTTACATCTTCAAAAATTAGTGTGTCCAAGAGAACTCCAGTTGATTACATTCCAAACAGCAATCACCTCGGCACTGTGTCCTAAGGATTTTTATATTGATATGACTGAAAGAGAGTTACATTTGTGTCCTGATATTTGGCAATTAGCATGAGCTTTATTTGCCTTGTGGGCTCAGTTGATCTTCATCTGAGAGCATTCTGGATATAATTTAATGCCTGTTAAGTCATCTCTAAAGTACGATTGTAATACAGTAAACAATCACAACTGTTTAGTGTTTGAACAATTGCTTGCTTTCATTTGACCTTATTATAGACTGTGAGCCTGTTAGTTTGATTCCTGAAGGCACACACATTGTTCAGGAATGTTTGCCAGTAATGAGTGAGGGTTAGTTTTCCATATTGACCTCATACATAATTACATGAATTAAAGCAAACCATAACAACTGAGGGTACACATAAAATACACTTCACAGAGAGATTTTAAAGCCCTTGCATTGTACCAGGCTTGAAATTATATTGCCATAAGACACATATATCATTTTTGAAAAGTGTATGTTTAAGTTTCTACTAAGACTTTACAAAGAACACTAAATAAAAGGTTCTATTTTAATAAGCATTACCATGGAGGTTTTCTCTAGAAAAACTTGGTTAAGAAAGAGGATTGCCAGTGTTTTTATTCTGGAGGTTATTGACTTGATGATAGAAATTTCTAATGCTAGGCTTCCAAACAGTCTTGAAACCACGAAACACTTAGGAAAATGCAAATGTAGAATTTAGATCTTAATCCCCTGAAAACACTCGTGAGTTTTAAAATTTACTTATAGTTTCTTCATGCTTGAAATTTCAGAATAATGTTGATGTTTAGCCAAGTTCAATTTAGTTTTATAATTAACCTTTTTCATATGTGATTTTTTTGGTTAATAGTGTAGTCAGTTTTTAAAAACATAAAATATACACAAGACCTGTGCAAATGAAATTGCATTCTATGTGACTATTTAAAAAATCATAGACTTTCAGAGTTTAATGGAATATAGAGCCAATATTAAATATATTTACCAATAATTTAGGTAGTGGAGGCCAACAGTTTTAGTTATCAATCAGATATTAAGGTTCCAATATTATTAATCAGCAAGTATTACTTCATTTATTTCACTTTATAAAACAATTTTGTTCTGAAGTTTATAGAACCTTATTTCTATTGTTTTCACTAGGTTTTGAGGCAACATGTAAGATGTTATCATGGGAAAATCTTCACCTAACATTAGCACAAGTTTTCTTTTTGATAAGAAGAAAGTTGAAATGTCTTTGGCTGGAGGAGTAGTTTTCATTTTTCAAAACTTTTATTGGAGTACAATGAGTCTTATTCTGTCGCCCAGGTGGGAGTGCAGTGGTGCGATCTTGGCTCACTGCAACATCTACCTTCAGGGTTCAAGTGATTCTCCTGCCTCGGCCTCCCCAGTAGGTGGGATTACAGGTGCATGCCACCACGCCCAATTAATTTTTATATGTTTAATAGAGATGGGTTTTTGCCATGTTGGTCAAGCTGGTCTCCAACTCCTGACCTCAAGTGATCCTCCCGCCTCGGCCTCCCAAAGTGCTGGGATTACAGGTGTGAGCCACTGCACCCAGCCACAATTGGTATTTCATGTTGAAGACCATGTCAAAATTAAAATGAGCTTAATGACCACTAATATATTTTGGGAATTTCCATTTTTGGTTAAGGCAGTGTTCTGTAACTGCATATATGAGATTAAATTTGTACTTTATGGAAAAATGAAGATTCACCTAAATCTATGATTCTAGAATATACATTCCTAGGTTTAGCTAAGTCTTTTTGATTGTTACAGCATTTCATAATTTTCTGACATCCTATTGGAGGGCAATATGGATTCATGTTTATTACTAACTTTATAATGTTTTTCTCTTCTTAATCTTCTTTTTACATCTTTTAAGTCTCCATTCACACCCTTCACAGTTTAGTAGACTTCACTGGCCTATCACACTCTTCTCAGTTTCGTCTTCCTAGCCTAGAAGACCTGTGTCTTCTGCATGGATTCATCCAGAGTTCTTACCTCCCTTGGGTCTGTGGTTGCCCTTTGCTTGATTCTTTCCACTTCTACATGTCTTTTCTTACATGTGTCAAGTTATGCCACATGACTTTTTCTAACCTACCCATATTATGACTTCACGTGTCAGATACTACTATATATATGCATATTTTTTTTCTTGACAAATAATTGTTGACCTATAAAACTAGCATCTTGCTTGGCTATCTCAAAGTATGCCTGTGCAAAAACTCTGAGCTCATTTTTCTGGGTCTTTCCTATCATAATATAGTTTGTCATCTAAGTAAAATTTGGATTCCCCTCCCCCCAGTGAATAGGAACATAATTTTTTTGTGAATGCAAGTACATTTTCCACAAAGAAGTTCATTTGTCCTTTTTCTGTTAATACTAAGAGCATCATGGCGCTTTTTAATGATAATCATTGACATTTTTTAATGCCTGAAGTTTAGGATAATCCAGAAATGGTTCTAAGGATCTGTGATAGAATCTTCAAGAAATTCTCCACCTACTCATTTGGTAGAGTCCTGGGGACCATCAGAGAGGAGATAAAGCTTCTCTTCCTCCTTCTCCACCTACTTCTTTACCCGTGGGACTTTGCTGGGACCCTGGGGTATTAGTTAAGGCATGTAGATGGACTGCAAGGTAAACAAGCACTCTGATATTATCTGTAAGCCCAGAACATTCTCTGGGTTACGTTTTTTCTAGAGACGTTATAGCACTGTAGTCCTAGGAAGGCCTCAGTATTTGAACTTTTCCACCTGAAGAAATATTTTTTGGTCTTTACTTGTTTCTTGACTCTTAAGACAGCTCCTTACGCATGTTAGAACATCTTTCAAAATCCCATGGTGATTCAATCTTCAAGAAGTTTTTGTATGAACCTAGTCATACAAGTATTCAAGCATCATTTTCCCTCCTAGGACCATGGTTCCTCTGTGAGTTGTATTGTTTTAAGAACATAGTTATTCTCTCCTTTGTAACAGATTCCACCAGATCACCTGGTTGGAAGTAAACCTTAGATTTCCAGGGTCTTCACTGAATTCTGTCTTTATGAATGGGGATAATTATTGACAACTTGTCTTTTCTGGTTTGCTTAATTTGTTACTGGCAGGTCATTTGTCTTGGCTTACTGTTCAACATTCCCTTACGTTTTTTCATAATTTTCATATAGATGTTATAGCATCTTAGGTATTTATCTGTGTCAAATATAACAATGTGTTTTTGGCAATTCGATCCAGTACTTTGGACACACATACTTTAATATGTAGGTTAGGTGTTGAAATCGTCAAATGAATACATTAAAAGAGAAAAGAACTAACTATTCTTTGCGTATTCCCCAAATAATACAATTTTATATTTAGGATTTCTTTGGATCTGGAACTGGATTCCTTCCTTTCTTTGACATTTTTAAGAGTCTTCTTATTGTTGGCTTTGAAGTTACTTGTAAGATAGTTTCACAAATCTTTTTCTGGTCTAATTTCCAGTTATATCTGATGTGTCAAATTTTGGAGGCTTCCCTTTCTACCTTGACTTGGGAAAATTTGATTTAGATGCTTGTTTCTTCCTATGAAGGCAGCTTTTACTGTAATAGTTTGCTGTGAAAGCATTTTTTTAATGCATCTGGCTTGTTTTTATGATTCATGACAAAAAATTCATCTTGGGCTTCTAATGGTGTATTTTAAAATAGTCTCCAGACACCCTGTGGTTCACTTTATTTTAAACTATTTCTTTTTACTTCTTTTTTAATAATGGCCAGATTTTCCTAAGTTCCCTTTACTAAAATTAAATTATTTTATATGACATTCCTTTTTTCTTGCCAAAATGCTAGGCTTAATCATTGTGAATACTGAATAGACAGAAGTAGGCACCCGTGACACAACCTGCATCAATTCCTGCTCAAGTCTGCCTAGACTCGGAAAATCCCATTTTGGCAAACTGATGTCTGTAATCATCTGTATTCTTATACTCCAATGTTCATTCTACATGTCTATGATGGGATTACAATATAAATTCACCTTATTTATTCTTTATCAAATGTTTTCACTGTCTTTCTTGTGATACACTGTTTAGATAATTTTGCTTAAAAGTGTCCCTGCATCCCATAGAATAAGTAAGGTTCATATTTTTTAGTTTAACAACCAATGCCTTTCATAATTTTGATCCCTAATTATTCTATCTTCATTCACTTCCCACTAAACTTTTTCTTTTTCTTTTGCAGTACAATTCTTACTAAATGGCAAAATTTCACAACTGTACTTTCTCCCAGATCTTTCTGGAATACCTTTCCCATTTCCTTCATTGTTCATCCATTCAGTGTCATTAAGATATCATCATTCTCATCAAGATGTTAGCCGTAGGTGCCTTTTCAGTTAAATTGCATGTAATCTTCCTAAACCCTTGGTCCTTGCCTTCAATGTAATTCTACTGTCTTGCTCTGTATGAGTCCAGGTGTGAGAGTCATTACCTCACTCCTGTACATGGCAAACTCCACTCATGTCACATTTTTGGAAATTTAATAATTTAACTGAAGATTTTTGGTTCTAAAGGAGGATCGCAGTATTAAGGACTATCTATCTATTTTCTCCTTTTTTCCTTCTTAGAAAATAATAATTATGCCTTATCTCATATACTTTTGTAGCTTGGTCTCACCTATTATACAGGTCTTCCCCTATGTTCTAAGTAGCTTAGAAAAGTATGTATTTTTCTTTAAAATGTGGTACTTGCCCAATAAAAATCCTTCTGAATAAGATCTTCTTCAGCTCATTAATTGACCATAGTTTTTAAAGAGTCCAGAATGATCTAGGCAATATAATAGACAGTGATTATATAGCAAGAAAATTTCAGGTCAAGCTTTTGTGTTCATAAAGTTTTAGCGTGTGATCCAAATAGCAATATATAATTGTAAATTAAATGTTCAATAGATATTTGGGGTTATGCAAGTGAATATTTTATATTTTCAGCTTATTTGTATTATTTTAGTGAATTGTAGTATATTTGCATTACTGTATTTTACTATTTAAATAGGAAATGCAGTGAACTCTGCCTTGAATCCATGTAAAAAATAAACAAGAAGAAAAAGACGGTCAAGAAATATATCATTCTTAATTTCTGACATGTGCAATTTTTCACATTACTTTTTTAAGTTAAATTTCTGTTGGATGTATAGTTCTCATGTCATATTTCTAACCCTTTCTAAGTGCAAGAATCCTTCCATGCTCTCACATCCCACTTACTCAGAGTCTGAAGTAAGGAAGTTTTCATACAAACATGGAAATACTCATGGCTTCTACTCTTCCATACATATAGGAATTAAGAAAGTATTTTGCAATGCTCTGAAGGTAATTCTGGTTGTGGACTAGGTCAGCTCGGCCTTCCATGAGGTTCTAAACTCTAAGAAGTACTAGTTCAGAAAGGATCATTGGAATAAGGAAAGTTGCATGCTAATGTATTCCAGGAGATGATGAAATCTCTCATCTTATTAATTTGGCAGTGTTGAGTTCCTCTTCTGTAGAATGTAATTTCCTTTCTAAAAGATATGAGGCATCTGTTCCCACTCAGAACCAAATGGAGAATTCTTCATCTACATTAGCAAGTCAGGCCTGCTTAGTGCCCCAACTGTGCTTACTGCTCAGGATATTCTACTCATGCGGACTGATTAGTGCATCTTGTGTTTCACATTATTCGTTGGAATTATAATCACTTATCATCTTCCCAGTTCCTTAGGATTAAAAAACTCTGATAAAAGTGTATATATAAAATATATGTATTTTTTAATTCAAGAAGATGGAAAACAGATTTTTTCGGTCTTGAAAAATATATAAATACAATATATATATAAAACATATATGTATGTGTGCACATATGTTTTTGTTTGTTCTCAATCATTCAGCATTGTATGGTTACAACAAGGACACTGCAACCTACACTGTCCTTATGAAGCTAACATACATGACTATACAAACATAGACCTGTTCTTTAATTCAAAATTTATAATAAATAAACACTGATTATTTGTTTTTCTCCCCTCTCCTTTGAGAAGATTGTTGCTCAAAAACAAAACTTGTGCTCTCCTAACTAGGTAAAACTAAGCAAATTCCCAACTATGTACTTGTTTACTGAAACTGTGTGTCAAACTGTACCTTTTTTTTTCTTTTTCATTTGTCTATCTTTTGAGTTTTTGAATTGTTCAGAAAATTCTCAAGTACTTTTATGTTCACTATTTTCAGAGGCCCAAGAGTCTTGCATCACAGCAACATGGTTTCTTGCAGGGAAGAATGTGTTTGAATGTCTACACCCCTTGCCATAACCATCTGGTTTGCAGATGATAAATACAAACACTACGTTGTTTCTTTTTTTTCCTCCCCTAAAGATCTGGGAAACAGATTGAACTTAAAATTCTACCCTGGCGATCTCAATATATTAATCTTCATTACCATGTCTAGTTCTTTAAGAATTCCAGTTCTGCAGCTAAATATTTTTTAAAGACTGAGCACATCATACATATGATATACCACTTGTAGGATCTTTTTATGTTGTTATAATGTCTTCATTTCTTCCTACAGTCTAGTAATATCTTACTCCTTTTTCAAAGTCCAGTTTAAGACCTGTTTCCCCTGTGAAGTCTTTTCTAGTTATTCTAACCTCCACACGTCTCTCTCTCATTGTTTGGAAGACTTGCCTTCACACCAAAGCAAGGTATATATTTGTTTAAAAGTTTCATGCATGTGCTTAGCTCCCTAATCAGAGTGTGAGTTGTTTGATAACAGATTGTTTATATGTTTTGTAATCATAGTATAATGGACACAGTGGATATTTAGAACCTAGTTGTCGAATTAATACTTCATTAATGCCATCGAAGAAGTCTCATTCTAATAGAGGATGTGAGAGAGACTATATTGGGATGGGATCAAGTTAGGCAGAAAGTTTTACAGTGGGAAATATTGACTTCAATTACAGGGTTAGAGTAGGCCTTTACACATGTTTTGTCTGAAATAACATTAGAAATAGAAAACAGTGCCACCTCTGGGTGACTTTTGTCTGAAATAGAAAACAGTGCCACCTCCGGGTGACCCTAGGCAAGTGGACAGGAGCAAAAGAAAAGGCATTACTTCTTCCATTAGATACAGCCCCAAACTAGGGTTCAGAGATGACAAGGAGAGCTTGGATTGAATGTCATTTCCCACTGACCCCCTCCGTTGGAGTCTTTGTGAAGTGTACAAACTGCAAACAATACACAACAACCCTCCAAATAGTGATATAGATAATGCAGGCAAGTCAAGGTGGTTTGGTGGCTTATGAAGTAGCTAATACTGCATACTCTGTGTGGCATGAAGCTAGAGGCTAAGCACCTAGAAATTTTATGGGTTACACCTTAGGAGAGAGATTGAACAGTCATGGCTGATGTGGAAAATATTTACTTAAGAATGTAGATTTTTCGTTGTTATATAAAAATAATATTTAAGAGAATGAATAGCCCAGAGAATGGGCAAGTAGGTCAGAAAGCAGTCGATGAGATTTGTAAGGTGTGAACAACAACCAGAGTGAAAAAAAAAATGACACAATTCTGAAGGTGAGGACAAAGTTGTTACTGGGCCAGAGTGTGACTGAGGACAATTGCTGAGGTTTGAGAAAGGTGACACAATTGAAGGGCCATTTAAGAAGAAGTTTTGATAGCTATTTTTAAGATAGATTGCAGGGTAATCATAGTACAAAGAAATCTGAAGGATGTCTGTCCTATTAAAAGCAGAATGATCAGGAATTAATTAAGGTAAAATATGGGGAGAATTTTTTGGTTGACTTTATAAAAGAGTGGGCATAAGATAATAAGCATTTAAATTATATTCTTTAGTGGACATTCATTAATATAATGATAATCATTACTTTGAGGCTACCATTTATTGAGTGCTTAATAAGTACGTTCAATTATTAAGCCTATGTATAGTGCATTCGTATAAATAAAGCAAGTACATAGTGTTAAGGTGGCGTTAAGATATCTCCTCAGTATAGGTTTAAAGTATTATTTTTATTATAGTACCATTTAATTTCCTCAGTTTACAATCTACTCATAATTTTTATGGCATCAACTAACTTTAGAAATTGCCCACACTCTGGAATTCTATGATCTATGAGTGTTTCTCATAGGTCTATGAATTCTATGATCTATGAGTGACACTAGTCACTAGCAGTACATGAGATAATTTCAAGTAGCACACAACATTTTATATTTGTATGTTACATGCTTATATGTATAATAGAGAAAACTATATAGCTTGTTGAATCTGAGGTTGATTTAAAATTAAAGTTTAAGACAGGGAATAATTGAGTCAAAATAGATTTTAGTCTAACAAAACACATAAATATTGGTAAATGATATGCACAGATATAAAACATTTATAATTATGGTGAGCTAGTTGGCTGTAGTATGGAAAATACTAATCTATGGTATACATATGTCATAAATGTTAAGCATTTATTTTAAAAATAAAAAAACAAGGATTTTCAAGGGAAGTATAGATGTTTAAATATACCTAGTTTGAAGAGTAATCTTGTTTCACACTAAAATGTATTTTATTATTAAAAACATTTTTGTTTAAAATTATTGCCAATCATAATAGGAAAACATATAGATTAAACTTCAAATATTTTGGAATAATCTGTATCCATTCCAATGATAACTTATCAAGTCTATGCAGTGTTTACATTTATATATAATAGGGAAAAATCTGGCTCTTGATTATATCAGATTTATATTATCTCTCACCATAGGCTTAGGAAATTCCAGAAAAGAATTTGACATTACTTCTAAAATTACTATCCATAAAACATCTTAAATATTTTTCCTTAGTTTGATGAAGCTCAACTTTTAGTCTTTCATCGTTGACATACACTTTGTTATCAAATTATGCAAGTGAAATATACAGAATTGGATTTCTTCAAGTGAAAAAGAGATGGCTTCACTGTTAAACTCTATAAACTCCTTGATCCAATTTAAAGGACTCTTTGCTTAAGTTTTTAGGTCAGAGTACATCTTAAGAATCTAGAAGAAATATAACAGTGCATTTTGCTATTTTGATGTAGCATTAGTAAATTTCAAGAATTCGGGGGAAGTTGGGAAATGAGTGTGCTAACTTTAAAACTTGCGTTAAGTACATGACCCATGTGACTATATGAACTTATTTGATATTGTTTGGTAAGAGGAAATCTTTAACTGGAGCCATAAATAAATTATCCCAGTCAGATGATTGTATATATTAATATATAATCAGCATAGTCTTTGGTTAAAATAATAGAAAGAATGCATCTGCAAAGATAAGGCTCTGAAAACTGACTTTTCACTGCCAGTGACATCATTTTGCCCCTGTGAACCCCATCCCTTTATATGTAATAAGGCAAAATAGGCAAAGAATTTCTACCTTGAATAGTCATGAACATTTATCAGATAACATCTGAAAACTGCCTTGTATAAACACTAGATGATCTTTATTATTATTATTAATAGGAAACTTAAGCATGTTAATTCACCAATGTGTTTAACTGGTCTACTGCACACTATATTTCCAGCTAACTTCCAACTCGGCTTCCTTACCAAACCATGGGGAATCCTCAGCTCATATTGCCATCCCCATCTCTGCCTGTCAAAGTCCTGCTTCATTTCCCAGAATACCTCACTTTCAGCACATCTCTATTAAAAGGAATACATCCCGCTATTTTATAGTTCCTTTTAATAAAAGAATGCTGATTTTATCATTAAAATATTTTTAAATGTTAAGCAGGCAACATGAAAATATTAGCATATTTTAGAATAAAATATTTGAATCTAAGATTAACAAGTAATGTCTGTGTAGTGCTTAATAGTTTAAAATGCTTTTTTCATGTAATTTATCCATTTCATTTGCAATAAGAATTATTAAAACTATTTTTTAATTTGGGAAAACTGAGCCTTAGAAAAACGTATTACTTACCCAAGGTCTCCCTGATGGTAATTACCAGATCTATGTCTTCTGAATACTAGAAACTTTTTTTCCTAGTATACATTAAGCCTCTACAATGAGAAATAAGATTTAATAAAAAGAAGGGGAGGGGATGCAGATAATAGCCTAAAAGGGAAATAGTAAGGAAATGAAAGCTCTAACTATAGCGTTGTACATTTTAAATAAAGATCAACTTCCCCATTCTCTTTCTTCCTTTCTATATATATGTGCATGTGCATACACACAAAGATTTTCTGTATTTTTATTATAATCTTTGTTGAAGCACAATGGTTTAAATTTCTGGTCTATAAACATAACTTTGTTTCATAATATAGTGCCCAATGTGCTTCCAGGCTTCACATGTATTAATGTTCAGAAGAGTCCTCTAATCTGTTTAAGGCAAGATAAAGGAAAAAAGGCAACGTCGAATCAGAGGGCTCTGTTCTCCATTGAGGCCTTGGCATGTTTTTTCTGTTTACAATTGCTGGAAAATGTTGGTTTTATTTTTTGTCCTATATGGTATTGCATGATGTATGTATTGTTTGATGATAATCATTACAATGGTAAAGTGTGATTATTTTGGTACAAATACATATTTTATACTTTGATTCTTATTTTTATTCTTGATTTTTATAACTGGAGAATTATAGAAATGCTAACCAATTATATTTTGAACATGATTGAACATCTGGTCACTTTTTTTTTTTTTTTTTTTGAGATGGAGTCTTGCTGTGTCACCCAGGCTGGAGTGCGGCGGCACCATCTTGGCTCACTGCAACCTCTGCCTCCTGGATTTAAGCGATCCTTCTGCCTCAGCCTCCTGAGCAGCTGGGACTACAGGTGCACACCACCATGCCCAGCTAATTTTTTTATTTTTAGTAGAGATGGGGTGTCACCATGTTGGCCAGGCTGGTCTCAAATTCCTGACCTCATGGTCTGCCTGCCTCGGCTTCCCAAAGTGTTGGGATTATAGGCATGAGCCACTGCACCCAGCCAGCATCTGGTCACTTTTAAAATACACTTTTTAATTTTAGAAGTTTTTTTACAAAATAATTGTAACAGTCTCAAATAATCTAGACCCAATTTTCCCTCTTCTTAACATTTTACATTCACAACTAATAAACCAATATTGATACTTTACTATTAACTAGAGTCATACTTTAGTTAGGTTCTCTTAGTTTTTACCTAATGACCTCTTTCTGTTCCAGGATCCCACACAGGATCCCATATTACATTTAGTTGGCATGTCTCCTTAGGCTCCTTTTGGCTATGACAGTTTCCCGATATTCCTTGTTTTTTAGGACTTTGACAATTTTCAAGAGTACCGGCTTGATATTTTGTACCATGTCCCTCAATTAGGATGTGTATGATTTTTGCTTTCATTATTAGATTGGAGTTATGGGTGTTGGGAGGAGGTAAAGTACCATTCTCAACTATCAACATGAATTATTGTTACTGATGTTAAACTTTTTTTTTTTTTTTTTTGAGAATGAGTTTGGCTCTTATTGCCCAGGCTGGAGTGCAGTGGCATGATCTCAGCTCACTGCAACCTCTACCTCCTGGGTTCAAGTGATTGTCTTGCCTCGGCCTCCCAAAGTTCTGGGATTACAGACGTGAACCACCGCGCCAGGCCTGATGTTAAATTTGATCACCTGTCTGGGGTGGTATTTGTCCTGTGTCTTCACTGTAAATTTACTATTTACTCCCCTTTCCATTCTGTACCCTTTGGAAGGAAGCCACTATGTACATACAGTCCATTCTTAAGGAGTGGAGACTTACTCTCCAACTCCTCAAGGGTGGAGTAGTTACATAAATCATTTACAGTTCTGCCTAGGAGATTTGTCCTATTCTATTCTATTTTATATTTTGTATGTATTTCCATCAGTATGGACTCATAGATATTTATTTTACATGTTTGGTTGTATTCAAATGCTACTTTGCTTATTTTATTTGTCGAACTGTTTCAGTTTTGGCCATTGGAAGGTGAAGGTCCTTTAGTTGGATTCTGTGTCTCTTTAATATGTCCCCATCATGTGGGCTTTTTTTTGTGTGTATGTACTTTTTTACTTTCTGTTACTATAAGATGTTCTAGGCTCATTTTGTATATTTATTGGCCCAGTTCTAGAATCAGCTATTCATTCAAAGAGCTCTTGTTCCTTATATTGGAGAATGCTATCAGAAACCACAATCTGGGACCTAGGTGTGTTCATTGCTACTTGGGAGTTGTTGCTTCTGTATTCTGTCAGCACACAGAACAAGGAACTATATGGGGGTATATATACACATCTATAAATATTTCAATGAAGCATGTGTGTGTATTAATATTTGGAGGCAGAGACAGTAGAATAGCCTTGGGTTTTATAGCATTTCTTTTCAAACTTTTCCTATATGTGATATATAAACAGAAGCAAATCAAGACATATTATTAAATAAGGGTAGAGCTAGACAGAGGCTGGAAATAATACCTTACAAATATACCCGAATGGGCATGTTGGCTCACATCTATAATCCCAGCACTTTAGGATGCCAAGGAGGGCAGATCACAAGGTCAGGAGTTCGAGATCAGCCTGGCCAACATGGTGAAACCCCATCTCTACTAAAGAAATACAAAAATTAGCTGTGCATTGTGGTGTGCACCTATAATCCCAGCTACTCAGGAGGCTGAGGCAGGAGACTTGCTTGAACCTGGGAGGCAGAGGTTGCAGTGAGCCGAGATCACACCACTGCACTGCAGCCTGGGTGATCGAGCAAGACTCCATCATATATATACACACACACACACACACACACACACACACACACACACACACACACGCTATATATATATATATATACACACACACATATATATATCTCCTAAACCTGGAGTCTTCAGCTGGATTAGGCCCACACAGATATTTTCCTGGGCTCAAACAGTGCTTTGGAAAACTATTTGAATTACATCATTAACATAAAAAAATTGACAGATGTCAAACACAAATATTGATTTCTGTCTTCTCTTTAAAATTTGCCAGGTCTGAGAAATCCTAGACACACATCATTTATGCACCCATCACCCTGCGCTGAATGGTGGTTCAAGCCTTCATGAGTATTGCAGAAGCCGCAGTTCAACAGCCCATCTACCCGTCCCAGGCCCCAGCTCACTGTGTTCTGCACAGTTAGAAGCTAGCTCAGATTCTAGTCCATGTGCTGTTATTTTTTCTATTGTAAAGAAGAAAGGAAAATATTTCCTGGATCCATGGCTAACAAATTAATAAGAGAAAGCATTTTCCTCTAAGTGAAAAGTATAATTTTTTGTTTAATACACAATGTGTGACTACGTCAAAAGAGTATTACTTAAAATTTCAGTACAAAATCAACCCAGCTCACTAAATTTGGATTTCTCTAATCTTGTGTTCTTAAATAGTGATCAGAACATAAGTCTTCCTTCCTGCTACTTGTACAAAATGACTTCATCAAGTAACATGAGCCAATACAGAATTTGGATTTAGGTGTGGCCTTGATATGTATGTTATTATTAGATTTCAAAACTTCAGAAGGCACCTCTCATGTAAGAGTAGGATTTTATTTTCTGTGATAATTTTATACCTCTTGTCATTTCCTATAAAAGACCAATGGTAATTGACTCAAGATCCATAAACCACATTCTATTGCTATATTTAATGTATTATGTTTGTGTTTTTGCTTGAAGAGATTGGTCCAGTTAGTTTTATTCAGAAGAAACACGAATGAAGAAAACATTTATTAATTGTAGATTAATAATTATAATTATAGAGTCTATAATATAGATTTCTACTGCACTAAAGAGGTGGAATTTAGATTCAGCATTTTATTTGACATCTGACTTCTATTTTTCAAAATGATGAAATTATCAGACAATAAAAAGTTTGGGCCATCAGCAGTTAAAATGAAAATAAAGTTCAGATTGTAAGTAGCTGGAAGTGAATCAAGTTTATAGCTTGCCATGTTTTACTGACTGAACCAAACTAAATATATTTGGCAGGACAATGTACTTATGGCAAGAAAATGGAAAAAAGCAGTGTAATTACTTGAATAAGGTTGCATTTAGGTCTAATTCCAAGTATTAAAAATCAATATAAGACAAAATATAATAACTATTATAAAATATAACATTAAAAATATAAAAAGATCAGGTTTGGAAATTTGACTGTCTCTTTTCCCCACTCTCCATATCATTGTATTATTGTTAGCATCATAAAATTTCATAGTGTTTATGTCTGTCTATATAAACATACAAATACAATATTTTTTCATTATTATACATGTATGATATTTTAATATACATATATGTATTTATAAAAAAGAAAAAATATGCAGCTGCCAAATGTGAGTGTATATATAACTACCTCCTGGTTAACCTATGTAACCACACCTGTGTAAAAGAAAATATCTACATCCTCAATACACACATATGAAGCTTTTACATATATATAAGTATATACATATAAACATATATATATAAATATGTATTTATATACATGTAAATTTGTACTCAGATATTTTTGTATACATAGCAGTAAGGTTTTCATTAGAAGATGCTGATTAGCTCACTGGAAACTTTCTGGTTTGCAGAATAATATGTTGTCTTTTTATATACAAATTAATTTCCTATGAACATGTGTAGCATAGATTAGCATTAAAAAATTAATCTGATAAATACAGAGTGAGTTAACCATTAAGTTTCTGCACTTTCAGTGCTGAGAAACCAGAGCTTTAGTCAGGGCCTAGCTCAGTAGGTCCCATACTAGCAATCATTTTATTCTAATACCTCCCTGACCGCAGCCCATCCAGGGAATAAATGTGACTGGTGGACCTCTTTCTCTGCTGATCCTTCTTACGGATGAAAAGGTTTACACCTGCAATAACACTCCTGTTTCAAATCCAGGGCCTATCACTTATGAGGGATGGGAGTTGCTGTGAGATACTGTTGGTTGCCGCATGGGAATGATACTGTTTATTGAGGATTAAGTGAGATCAAGAATATAAAACAGGACAATATATAGCACATATTAAGTATTCAATAAATATAAGCTTCTATTGCTGCCTCTCCTATTACTACTATTATAGCTACTAACAATTTAAACAAAATCCTTTTAAACTGAATGATCTTTTAATATCTCTTATAAAGTATGTGTTCTTTTTCATTCATCTGGAGATTTTCTAAATGTGTAGATATAAACATAGTGTTTACAACTACTTGAAGCTGAAACAATTGAAAGACATTAGCCTACGGATTATGAATGATAAACTGCCATGTGAAGTATTATCTTTTGTTCTTTAGTTCACTGTTTGTAACCAATATTTATGACACACAGAGAAGTAGGGTTTGTCAGAAATCATTGTAGTACTTAATTTTCAAGCTTAGGCAGTATTTCTTTTACCAGATAGGTACTCTGCAGATTCATAGAGCATTCAAAGCCCTTGTGTTACTCTTAATAACTCACAACTGACTGTGTGGCAATATTTTCTCATAAAATATCTCCATTATAAATTATATATTACTTAAATATCCAGGTTAGGAAGAAAAAAGTTGCTAATAGGGTTGAGGTAATAGTCCAGTAATCCATGACCATCTGTGGTAGGTTCTGTTTTTGTAATTTGGTTGGTTTGAATTAGAATGTATGTGGTTTTAAATTAAGCCAGTCATTTTTTATGATTTGACTGCAGCCATGATGTAAGCTGAAATGGAAAATAGGAATAGAAAGATAACAAGAAGAAAAGTTGTGACTTGAATTGAAGATTTATTACATATGTTATACATAATCCAGCCAACCCAAGGTTATGAGCTGGAGATATGAATACTATCCTTAACGGTAAGATAACTTTTCAAAGCTTTAAAATTAATGCTTTGTATAACTTCTTAGTCTGTACTAATTTCATGTGGTTAATAAGGCCTGCAGAAGCTAATGTTATTACTAATGAAAGATTAATTGGGATTAGAAGAATTTCATTTTCTAAATAATAAAACTGATTATCCACCCTATTTTCCTGATTTTAGCCAAGCTTAAGAGATGTATGTGCAACTCTTTTGAACAGCAGTTATGACATAATTTGTTTCATTTTCCTGAAATTTGCCCTTGGTTTGTTGTTTGCTGACCCTCAAATTCCAGGAAGGCATTTTCGTGTAGGATTTTTTACTCTATGAGTTCATCAATTTGAATTTGCTTTATGCAAAACTGTTGACAATGATGTACTTTTAAAAATTTATTTTCGAGATGGAGTCTCACTCTATTTCCCAGGCTGGAGTGCAGTGGCACAATCTCGACTCACTGCAACCTCCGCCACCCAAATTCAAGCGATTCTCCTACCTCAACCTCCCGAGTAACTGGGATTACAGGCACACGCCACAACACATGGCTAATTTTTGTATTTTTAGTGGAGACGGGGTTTCGCCATTTGGCCAGGCTGGTCTGGAACTCTTGAACTCAGGTTATCCACCCACCTTGGCCTCCCAAAGTGCTGGGATTACAGGTGTGAGCCACTGCATCCTAGCAAATTGCCAAAAGGTTATATTTATATTGTCAACTACGTTAGAGGAATTTTTAGGCTTAGATTAGAACTAACTCTGTAAAGGCCAGCTGGTTGGTGAGAAGACATAAGGTTCTGCATGACTGGCTTGAATACAGAATGGAGGGCAAGGATACCAATAACTCTCAGAGTGGCATGAAGAGGATGCCAGATCTAACAACCTGTATTGATTTCAAAGAAATCAATCAGCATATCATTTTTAGTATTTTTTTTTCTTTTTTGTTGGTGAAAGAAGAGCTTTCATAAATGGTCAAGCAACTGTACATGGCTGTGTCCTCACTGGACTGCATGGTCATTTTCAAACAGAGGGTGTGGCAGCGATTTCATGTATGTCAGTCCTTCACTCAGAAATAAACACCTGAAGGAAAGCTAAAATAGTCACTCAAAGCAGGATATGGCGCTTTAAAAATCTTTTTCTTGTGTGAAACATAACTTCTGAACTCCTCTGATTCTGTCATTAACACTTGATTGGTGAAGCGGTCTCTCTAGCTTCCTTTTCTTTTCTTCCTCTCTGTCTTAAGGATGGACCCTTCTCAATTTACATTAGACCCAGAGTAACGAACACCCAACTGGCTTACTGCATGGAATCTTTCCCTGCTGCCTGACGCTCTTAGTTCATTCTGTAATCTCAGAAGATTCAGTCTTCCTTTTTCCATTTTGCAGCTCAATGAAGGAAAAGACTTCATGCCATCCCTATCACTATCAACCAAGTTAAATGCAATGCTGTTAGTTGATGTTCAAGATGTCTGATTAAAGTCAGTCAACACCCTCTGGCATGTATCCCACAAAGAACTTCTTTCTTTCATAAAGAAATTGAATAGGCCAGGCTCAGTGGCTCATGCCTCTCATCCCAGCACTTTGGAAGGCTGAGGTGGGCGGATCACTCAAGGTCAGGAGTTTGAGACCAGCCTGGCCAACATGGTGAAACCCCGTCTCTACTAAAAATACAAAAAATTAGTTGGGCATGGTGGCAGGTGCTGTAGTCCCAGCTACTCGAGAGACTGAGGCAGGAGAATCACTTGAACGCAGGAGGTGGAGGTTACAGTGAGCCAAGACTGCGCCACTGCACTCCAGCCTGGCGACAGAGCAACACTCCATCTCAGAAAAAAAAAAAAAAAAAAAAAAAAAGTTGTGCTCGGGCAGTAGTGTAGAGATTGGTTTGCCTGCTACTGAATTCAAACTAATCTCTATGCTGCTGCCCAAGCACATCCTATATTCAACTTCTTTATCTCTGAGAAATTGCTTATATCTCCCCAACAGTTATTTCCAAAACACCTAGCCAGGGAACACTCAATTAATATTGTTTTATTTATTTATTTATTTATTTTTTTGAGATGGAGTCTCGCTGTGTTATCCAGGCTGGAGTGCAGTGGTGCAATCTCAGCTAGCTACAATCTGTGCCTCCTGGGTTCAAGCGATTCTCCTGCCTCAGCCGCCTGAGTAGCTGGGACAACAGGTGTGCACCACCACACCCAGATCATTTTTGTATTTTTAGTAGAGATGGGACTTCACCGTGTTGGCCAGGCTGGTCTCAAACTCCTGACCTTGAGTGATCCGCCCACCTCGGCCTTCCAAAGTCCTGGGATTATAGGCGTAAGCTACTGAACCCAGCCTGTTTATTAATTTTGACAATAAATAAGGTGAATTGTTAAAAACTCCATGAAATGCATCTTTTTTCTTCTACATTGTGATTTGTTTATTTGAATTTCACTCACTATTTTTCAGTACTATTCTTCTTTTCCAAAGATAATAAAGATACTTAATTTAAATAAAAATACAGTCAAATTATTATAAATTTAAGATAGTTTTTACTTAATATCTGCAGCCAGGGCTAATAAGTACGCAGCTCCCTTAAATATACAAAATTCATTTTCTCTGTTTAACAGAAATTAAAAGAAAAATGTAAAATCAGGTTTGTAACCTTTCCAAAAACAAGTTCCCTTTTTTTCTTCTCTGATTTTCTGAAGTTGTCTGTACCAAAATGATACTGTTATTTTGGAATGTTGATGTGGTAGGAAACTTCTACTTATGTCTCTAAAAACTAGACCATGATTACGGATCATAAAAATAGATGCAAAACGTGGCTACTTGAGGTCAGAGAACTTTGCCATGACTATGTTTAATTACATGTCCATACAACTCAATGACTTATTTTTTCAAAGAGCAGACACTTTAATACAAGACAATCAAAATATGAACCTCAG
Organism: Papio anubis; assembly: GCF_008728515.1. NCBI lineage: Eukaryota > Metazoa > Chordata > Mammalia > Primates > Cercopithecidae > Papio > Papio anubis. The sequence continues at coordinate 72,817,289 of NC_044985.1, read as the reverse complement.
TGGATGAATTAATAGATACCTTATAATCAAAATCTTTCAGCCTCTGAATTAACCAAAGGTTCAGTATTCACATTTTATCAATTATATTACACAGAATTGCCTTGTTTGAAATATTTTATTCTTATGAGAAATACACAATTACTAATTTACACATATAATTTCTTTCTTTCTCTAATTTGTTTTAACAAGTATGGGAGATAACTTAGCTAAAAGTTATATATATATAGATGAAGAAATTCTCTTAGAGAGACTCTAAAACTAATTGAATCTTACTTGATGTGTTTGTTCTTTCCAACAATTCAGTTTTTTAACGCATATTTCATTAGAGTTGCTAGGTTTTCACCTTTTTGGACAAAAGAGGGTACCATCAATGTATTTTCCTGAAGCCTAATTGCACAAAAATTTATCCCATATTTTCCCTCCTCCGGGTCCAGACAGAGCTTATGATTGAGCTCCAGGTCTAGTTGCTGTTTTTGCTCAAAGAAATTTTCAATGTCCCATGGCATCTCAAAGTAAACCTTTGACCCTTAATTTTCTGTCCAATAAAGTATCCTGATTGTCTGTGGTCTCCTAAGCCTATCTAAGTCATTAAGACATTTTTTTTCACCTAATAAATTAAGCAAATGTTAAATTTTGTCAGCAAATTTCATATTTTCATGAAATATTTGCAATAGTTTGAGCAGTTTAAGAAGAAAAAAACTTTTTGATGCTTTGCATTTTTTTTGCTGGGAAATTACATAGGCAAAGAAACTCATTGTTCCATTTTATGAACCTTACAATTCACTTCGCTGTCAAAGTCATTTCTGGTAACCCAATAAAGAACTTGAAATCACTTTTTATGATGACAGGACTTAAAGATGACATTTTTTCCAATAAGAATTGTCATTTGAAAATACTATGTTATTTCCCTCAGGTCTCTGCTCAAATTCCACTTTATTTGTGAGCCTGTCCCTGATTATTCAAAATTAAGCCCAGTCCCCGCTCTCCACTCAATTCACTTTTCTCCTGGCACTGTCTTTACCTTGCTGCATCATTTTGATAACACTTCTTGCTACTAGACATATTGCATGGTTAGTAGGTATAATATTTGCTTATTTCCTGTTTCTTTCTACGAGGGTATGAGCTCTTTAAGGACTAAATCTTTTCTGTTAACACTTATATTTCTAACATTGATATGGTGCCTAAGATATAGAAGGTAGTCAATAATGTGTTGAATAAATAAAAATAAATGTATTAAGCATTTGTGATGTGACTTGGGCTTTATAAACTAAATTTTTCACAGTCACTTGTGTAAAAGGTAGGTTTGTAGACTGGTTTATAATCTAATATTTCATTTATAAAATGGAATGGAAACTTATCTGTGTAGAACAGATACTAGATGCTAGATCTATCTGAAATCTTTTCAGAGCCAAGGTGGCTGTTTAAATATGGTGGCAATACTCTGATTTCATTTCCTCGTTTCCCTTTTAGTTCATGTGGCTACAGTGGAGACCCACTATGTCCTAGATCCCTTGCTAGATATAAGGGGTACAGCTATGAACAACACACAGATACCTTGCTTCAGTGGAGAGTAGCCTAGCTATTAAAGCAAAAATTAGGAATAAATATGATTAGTGTTTTTACAAGTAAATGCCCTTTTAAATTGAGCACATATTAGGTGCTCAAAAACCACTGTTAAATAAATCAGTAAATACATTTGTAACGAGGCTATATATCAAAACTTAAATCCTTATACTTACTTCTAGAAGTCTATTTCATAGACTCACCTCTTAAAATATCTCAGTGACTAAAAGGATTTGGAGTAAATTGTCTAAAAGCATACTCATAGGTTCTAACCACTAAATACTTCCATCTTCCCACAAATTACTAAAGGAAGGAAAATTCTCATGTGAAATTAAACAAGACTGTTTCTTTCAGAAATAAAAGTATTCAGGAATGTGTTTGTCCATTGCTCTGTCACCACAATCCAGGGCAGTGTCTGGCATGGAGAAGACAGAAAATGCATTTTTGTTGAATCGAACTGAAGGAATATAAGGAGGGAAAAGATTTTAGTTCTGTGGCCAAAAAGATTTCTAGAATATCACAATACAGACATCTTTAGCTAACTATTAATTTATTTCATCTTCCTTTGCTTCAAGGTCATGTATGCTCATATAATTTATAACTGCTGCAGGCAGAACCATTAAGAGAGCACAATTTCAAACAAGTGTAAGCCACATAAGGGCATAAACTTTATATTACGGTAAACCTCCCACCACACAGTCTTTAATGTAGCTGCATAATGTGTATATTTGGTAAATGGCTAAATTATAATCCAACCTCTTCCCCTAAATCTTAATATGGATGAAGTTTAAGTGGATGTATGATACAGATAAGTTGCTCTTCAATTCCTAATTTGAAAATGATTTCCTAAATCATATACTATAACTTGTCCCTTTTGAAATCAAATAGGTGATTTACAAAAGTAAATGTCACCTAGTACCTAGTAGCTTTTGCACGTAAAAGCAGAGATTTTAAAAGATGAGAAAAAAAGGAAATTTGCCATAAAATTATTACTTTATTTACACCATTTTCTCTTCATTTCTGAATAATTCAAGGAATGTCCCAGAATCATCTCTCAAAATAGAAGCTTGAAAAATCTTCATTGAAAAAGTCAGTCTTCAAACATTTTACATATGTCATATTGAAAAACATTGATTTTCAGATTTCTTTAGCAAATCATTTATGGTCTGGGCCCCTTGTAGTGAGATGTAAGTTTTTCCTGCCAATTTATAAAAGCATAGAAAAACAGGCTGAAGACACAGCTGACAGCCTTTCAGCTTTAGCATCGCTAGCCATCTGTTTTCTATAAGGTAGTTGTTTTTTCTTGTTAAGTTCCCCGTATGAAATGTTTTTCTTGAGTTTTTTTTTTTTTTTTTCCTTTTTGGTTTGTGAATTCTACCTAGTGATAAAACTCACCAGGGGACAATAAAGGCACAAATGGAATCTGGGAGAGTTGTGAGACTTCCTATATTCACATCAGAATCTCACTTTACTAATCTAAATTGGAGACTTTTTTCCATGGAGATTTATTACCAAAATACCAAAGAATCCTAATTGATTAAAGCAATTTTAATTCAAGAGGGTTTACGCCTTACAAAAGATGATTATTGAGAGAGATTTCAGGATTGTGGTAGTTTTCGGTGATAAACTTTCCTAAGGAAGCAAGTGCCATTTAGCTTTTCTCTGTTATTATAAGGAAAAAGCAGAAGATATAGTATTCTCTAACAACTGGACATAAGGAAGGAAAGGTCCCAAATGGGGATGATCATTCTAAAGAACAACATTTTTCTTGTTGCACATCATTGGAGTGCTTATTGTGAGGAAGATAGTAATTATTTCTGAATCTGGCATCAAAATACTAGAGATGCTTCTAAACAATACAAGTTTCCAGTTTCAAAACAAAATCAGAGTCACCAGAAGTAGGGTCTAGGAATCAGTATTTTAAAAAATTCTCTGAATGATGCTGATGCAAAGCCAGGTTTGAGGAGCACCAACTTAAAAGAAAATCAAGACTGAAATTAAAAAGGAAAAAAAAAAAAACTCTTCAATATGAGGGATACACAGCATTTAAAATCACAAACTACATATAATTTTTATGGAACTGATTTTGGATAAAATATTTGAATTACGGAAGAACTGAAAGATCATAAATATATGGTCACAAAAATAACCTGAAGCTTTCGATGGCTTGGAAAGATAATTACTAGGATTTGCCTCCCAGTTCTGCAAGTAAAATGCCACCTACTTTTTACAAACATAACTAGCAAGGTATGTATGGGTTATACTGGCAGAAGTCACAAAACATACTTCAATGGCTTAAAATGCCTCTTGTCAAGGTGCCCTATAATTAGCTTCAAAAGCGTTCCAGCTGTGATTCCATTAAATACAGGTGTATTGCTGTGGGCAGCTAGATCAGGCACTGTGGCATTAATAGGCCCAACTAATTACTGCAGTGGCTTTGTGCAGTATCATATGCTTACTCAGAAAAAATTTATCTTGCCCAGCAGAAGTCACTTTCCTCTCTTTCCTACTCTTACCATTTCTATTCTTGAAATCTGAGTGCACTTCTGTTTTATGACCTTATTTATATAGACAGACTTGACCTCAGGGCATTTTGTAGGAGAAGCAGCACTCCTTCACTGTGATCATAGCCCTGTATAAATGGATTTTTGTCAATATAATGTAGATTCTTCTCTCCTGCTTCATCCTACCCCAGATTCTGTTAGGCCCTATAAGGAGGAGAGAGGTGAGCATGACTCTACATTTAATATACATGTAAATGGATTTGAATCAGGCAAGAGAAATCTGGGAACCTCTGTGCTAAATAATAATGGTTTGTGTCTAAATAACACATACTTATTTTTCAAAGCACTCTCACATCTATTTGATTCTCAGAACAGCCTTGGGAAGGGTTATATTATCCCTATTTTTTAGATGAAAATAAATGACAATCAAAAAACTTATAATTTGTCAAACGTTACATAGCAAGTACTTTTCATTGTTTGTAGGAAAAAGTAAAATAAAAAAGCCTAGGTTTTCTGAACTCCTCAATTTCTATTCCTCCTGCATCGTTTTGCCTCTTAAGGGTTTCCAGTGAGTAGATTAACAGCCAAAATACATCTGAAAAGCTATTAGTTAGAGCTGCAAATTTGCTTTCTCTTCCTCCATTTCTCATTCTTTTGATTTGGGTTGGCAAGATCCTACTCACTCTGAAGATGGAGCCAAAGAAAGAAGACAGAAGGCCATCAGAAATCTGTGTTCCAGACACCTGATGCTGCCATTTTTTCCAACCTTGTCCCTTTTTTAACCACTCAAGTTTGCTTTCCTTTTTTTTTTTTTTTTTTTTTCCTTGTCTTTCCCTTTTAACTGTATTGAATTACAAATGGTTCCTGGATAAATTCTACTTCTTTCTCAATTCTCAGTTCATACATCACTTCCGCCAGAAAAGGTATCCCAATCCCCCTACAATGGCTAAGCAATGCTTGTACACACTCCCTTAGCACTCTGTATTTCTTTCTGTAAGTTGCTTATCGTTATGTACTTTAGTTGCTTGGTTATCTGATTGTCTTCCTCATTAGGGTATAGCTACTTGGAGTTAGAAGGGTGTCTTTTGTTTTGTTCAGTTTTGACACCTAAAGAATAAATGGCACATAATAGGTACTCAGTATTTGTTGGACGGAAAACTATTGTCTCTGCTCATGGCTTTAGCATTCCATGCAGTGCAGTATTTCTGTGGATATTTCTTTGGAGACCCCAGTCTGTTTCCTCACCCTGCCAAGACCACTTCAAATCCCCTACATGGCACACTGGACTGCATATATTTCATTTACTAAATGTGGCCATTTTTTGTTACGTTGTTATTAGTCCCTTGGTTTGGAATGCATTTTATTATTATAATGCTACCTCTGTAGGGGAAATTAGATTTGACTTACATGCTTTACTAAAAAACTTAATTTATTCTTCCTGAGTTTTAGAAGCCAAAGAGCTGATTTCCTCTTTCCTCTTAAGAAATTCTGCAGAATGTTCCACTTGATGTGCTCTAAGTGCCATGTCACTTTTCTTGAAATTTATTCTTGTTTAGCACTATGAAAAGAAATAAAAAAATCTTATTTTTAAATAACTTTAAGAGAAATAAATTCTTTTGGTAATAAACACTAGATATTAACATTTTAAAATAAAAATATTACTTTGGGTTTAATAATCATAACCTAAAGAAATTTTCCATAAACTCTTCTCATTACACAAAATATTACCATTGGAAAGAATCCACATATACTGACTTTTAGGTAATATACATTTTGCTACTTTTTCATCATATTGTTTTTTTCTTTACTAATATTTCTAATATTTAAATCTTAAGATGAAAAAGGTGAATGATTGTTAAGTGAAATTAATCTCCAATAAATTTAAGTATAACATAGTTCCTGTATAAAAATCAATTTTTAAATTTCTGAAAACTTTAGAACATATGTAGTGGAGTTGGTAATTTATCATGTATAGGCTGGTATAAAGTAGTGTAAAGTCATGGCTGGGAGAGGGTTATCATTGCAGATTTCATATTCCTGTAAGTTTTGACTAAACTCTTCACCTATCCATCTATAGTTAAAGGAATCCAAAGCCTGGGTCCCATAAGAAATAAGCAACTTTCTTTTAATTTTATGAGATGTGGAAGAATCATGTTGCATACAGTCATTTCTCAAACAATATGGGAGTTATGGGTGCTTGTGCAGTTGAAAATCCACATACAACTTTTTAACTCCCCCCAGAATTAACTACTAATAGCCGACTGTTGACTGGAAACCTTACCTATAACATAAACAGATGATTATCATGTATTTTATATGTTGTTTGTATTATATACTGTATTCTTATAATAAATGAAGCTAGAAAAAGGAAGATGTTCTTAAGAAAACCGTAAGGAAGGGAAAATATATTTACGATTTATTAAGTGGATGTGGATCATCATAAATGTAGTCATTCTTATTGTCTTCACTTTGAGCAGGCTGAAAAGGAGGAGGAAGAGAAGGGGTTTGTCTAGGGGGGGCAGAGGTGGAAGGAAATCTCCTTATAAGTGGACCCATGCAGTTCAAACCCGTGTTGCTCAAGAGTCAACTGTATGTGAATACTGCTGTATGTGCAATTTGGTGTGGATATGCAGAATAATTTTGTCTATGCCTTAGAATTCCTAACTCTCAGGGAAGTCATTGGTAAATGTAACTGGACATAGAATAATGCCTCTAAATCGACTTAACTGTTCTATTTACCAATTCAGATACTGTGAATGGCCTTATTCCCTTATGGTTGAACCTCTGCAACATCAGAGAGGTTTCTGTTGGTGGATACATACCTTGAGCTTCTTTTTGTATCTAGCACATCTTGTCATCTCATTTGATAGTGTGGTCCAGTCATGAAAAGTTTGGTTGAGTTCATGATAAATCCCATAATTCTTTATACTTGATATTTAGCCTGTAAAATTCCATTAAATAATTTTTAGTCATTGCTATTCCATTAACATCATAAGAATATCCAGATTCACTCAGTTATCTTCCATTAAATCAGTATGCAAATGAATCATATTTAGAATTTTTTATTAGATCATATGCTTTTATCACTATAAAACAAACTGAGCAATTACATTTGTTTCATTATTTGCTTTTATTTCTAATCCTTATTGCCAGTCAAATCTATTGTGACTAACCTGACAGTTACTAAACAGGAAAAAATTGAAGTTATAAGTTGGTCCTGGAAGGAAGATTCCATTTTCAAATCTATAGCAAAGATTAAATTAAAAAAATAAAACAAAGGAAAACACAGTTAAGAACTTTTTAAAATACTAGTTCAGACTTCCGAAAAATTAAAGAAAATGAAAACATGAATGTAATGTAATTTAAAAAGTGACAGTTGATAGTTTTATTTAAATTGTATTTTATAATGTTGAATTTTATTGAACTTTTCCTCAATGACTTTTTTATCATCCCCTGTTTAGTTTAAATGAAATAGCAAGCATAGTGCATTCTGTTTGCTGAAGGGAGTCATGTTTATATAATGCAAGCTGAATATTCTGGGGAAAAATTTCATTTCCTGCGCCCTATAAACTAATCTAAAAAGAACTAAATAATAGTTGGTATGCAATCATTTACTAACCCTACTCATTAAAATAACTGAAAGACTTATTCATGTCATGGAGATAGTCTTTCCCCCATCAATATCCTGTGAGGCCTCAGGAAAGCTAGGGGAAATTTCACCGGATATTAGGATGGTAACATTTGGTGACTACACAGGCAGAGCACCAGGAAATGAAATTTCCACCATTTAGAGTTGGGAAATGAATAGAAATAATGGGGTTCACAATCTTAGTATATTTTAATTGCTTCTCGTTCTAACACATTTTCTTTTAAAACACCCTTCTTAATCACTTCCTTTTCTCATCTCTAAGGTAAACCATGCTTTACCTGTTTTTTCTTTAACCCAGGCTTCTATTGCTCTTCATTCTTCATAGGAGCTCTATTTGTCACTTTACCGCTCTCTTATTCAAAATCCACATTTAGAGTGTGACTTAAGACTTTTGTACATGTAAATGTGCCATCCCCTTATCTCTTCTCTAACATAGCAGTCTGGTTGTCTAACACAATATATAATAGTTACGGGTGTATATTTGTTTAAATATTGGCTCTGCCACTCACTAGCTTTGTGATCATGATGGACTCCAAGCCTCTACCAGGATGATTGTTAGGACTACCTGGAAAATTTTTATCAGGCACTTAGCATAACTCTTAGAACACAATTATAGCTGCCATTAATATTTCTACTGGGTTATTCTTCCCTAAGATTCACTCCAACATGCTTTACATAGAGTTTAGAATTTTTAAAATAAAATTTGTTTATCTCTCCAAAACTTTTAGTTCATTCAATGTCTAGACCATACACCTGTGTTACTTTCCTAGGGCTGCTTGATAACAAGGTACCACAAACTGGGTGGCTTTTGACAACAGAAATGAGTGTCTCAGTCTCTGTGTCTCTTCCCCTCTTCCCTCCTTATAAGGACACTAGTCATATTGGATTAAGGGCCATCATATTCCAGTATGACTTCATCTTAACTAATTAGGTCATCTTCAATGACCTTATTTTCATATAATGTCACATTCTGAAGTACAGAGGATTAGCAATTCAGTGTATCTTTTAGCGGGACACAATTTAACCCAAAGTACCCAGTAGGTATTTCTTCCTCCATTCATTTATGAGACTCTGAAATTATCTTTAAAAATTTTTAGGCCTGCCACAGTGGCTCACACCTATAATCCCAGCACTCTGGGAGGCCGAGGTGGGTGGATCACTTGAGGTCAGCAGTTCGAGACCAACCTGACCAACCGGTGAAATCTTGTCTCTACTGAAAATACAAAATTAGCTGTGCGTGATGACACATGCCTTTAGTCCCAGCTACTCAGGAGGCTGAAGTAGGAGAATCACTTGAACCTGGGAGGCAGAGGTTGCGGTGAGCCAAGATCATGGCATTGCACTCCAGCCTGGGCAACAAGAGCAAAACTCTGTTTCAAAAAAAAAAAAATTAAATACTTTATCCCACCCAAACTTCATCAAACCCTTCATATTTTCTACCTAGTGTCTCCTGGCTTTACCTCTCTCTTTTCGTAACTACTGTTTCTCCTAACTCCAGTATGACATTTTCCACTCGTGGCCTTTGGTCTCATTTATTTCTGATTTATCTTTAATTATGTAGTTACATTAATATTCCTGAAAGCTTCTTATACATTCTTTTATTTATTACCTTTATTCATTTATTCAGCAAGCATTTATTGGATGTTTTCCATGTATCAGGCACTTTAATAGACTCATGATATAGAGAGAAATTAAATGTTTTTCATTCTCAAGAAATGTACAGCCCAGTAGAGTTTACATGCAAACAAACCAATTAAGTGTAATAGAATGTTGCAGGTATTTGCCAGGTGTATGAATAAGGTGAGATGAGGGCAAGAGAAGAGAATGACCAAATTCCATGTGGGCATGTCGTTAAACCTTTCCTAGTGGAAGAGGTATCACTTGTACCAAGTATTCTCATCACCTCCTTTATTCGATAAATTAAACCATCGCCTCCTGATGCTACGTATATGACATGTTTTCCCCCCTCTCTATTCCTGTTTTAGGTGGTTCCCTGCCTTTTTTCCAGGCAGAGTTTTCCTTACTCCCACAATCTCAAATACCTTCCATTTTTCAAGGCCTGCTTAAGAACCCACTTCTACTCACCCCTCCTCAGATAATTTCAGCTTATAGTGATATCATCTTTTCAGATTTCTTATTTGTAATTCTCATACCTAGTATCTTATATAAACTATGTGGTCATTGAAGAAACAACTAGATAGAAGATACTTTACATTTTGAATGTTCTTAGTAAATATTTGTTAAAAGTGTGATTTTATAAACTTTCCTCTAAGCTCCTCTAGAGTAGCTTGTGTGTCTTTAACTTTTGTGTCTTTCCTCCATGGGATAGAGTCAGGCATATAGTAAGTAGACTCAATAAATACTTAAGTAATCTACGAAAATGAGTATAAGTGGATGTGCTAAGTATAAATAAAATAAACTTTTAGTATGGGTATTTAATATCTTACTTCACAGTGTTTTCTAAATTACAAAAGTCAGCTTCTTTCAAACTAGACATTATACTATTTTTTTTTTTACTTCCTAAAATGTCAAAACACAATAATCCAGAATTCTGTGTCTACAATTGAAGAAAGACTATGGAATTGGACCTAGAAAAATGCTTTTATAGTTTGTCCCAGTGTGGCTAGAGTTAGTCAGTCATCGGCAACAAATTGTTCCTGCCATGTTGCTGTGCACCACTGTCTTGGCTTCTGGACTGCTGGCCCGCACCACCACAAGAGCCCCACCCCTCCTCCAAGGCACCCTCCCATGGACATACCGGTTGGTTTAGAAACAAGAATGCTGTTGTTTTACCCTCAGGCAAAGGAAGAGATGGTAAAGAAGTTAAAATCAGAGTCATGGTTGAGAGGGAGTACCTGGGCTCCTTCAGATCCATCCTGGTCAGTTGGTAGAGAGAAGGAATCTATTGCGAATTACCAGCAAGGAGCCAGGGGTAATAATATTATATACCTTGGAAATGAATTTTTGGAAGAAACTGCTTTGGATTTTAATTTTCTCACTTAAAAAAAAAAGCAACCCTCAAAACAATAAATTAAAGAAAGGAATTAAGGAAGTTAAAGAACTCAAATCCTAGAACTCTTTTGACTTCTCTGACCTCCAGCCTAGATGATATGCCCTTCCTACGTGTTCCCACAACAACCAAGGTTTGCCTATAAATTTATGTTTAAAGAATTATGTTCTAATAATCTGTTACTGCACTGGTTCTCTCAGTAGTCTGTAAACTCCTTAAAGGTAGGGAGGAATTCATTACTTTAACTGTATTCCCAGTGCTTGGCAAAATAACAGATAAATATTTGTTGAATAAATAAACATGTTATCAAAATTCATACATTATGTTATTTTGATGTTTGCTTCAAGAATAAATGTATTTATTTTATGATTTGAACACATTCTTAATGCCAAAGGTGTTGGAAGACTAAAACATACAGGGAGGACTGAAACTCACACAGGGGATCTCAGAACTGTGGCCTTAGCCATTATTATGGCTGGTATATTCTTAGGGATCATTGAATGATTTGCGTTTATGGGTTTCCACTTTCTCTCTGCTATGTATCCAGACTGTCTTGCTGTCTAAGGGTTTAAAATATATTTCATTATCAACTAGGACACCAAAGGAGAGTCAATAGGTGATATACTCATAAGAGAATGTAATGTTATTCTGTATTCTGTTCACCCTTGCTAATTTGAAGTTTGCTTTTATAAAGAGAATTTTATATTTCCATAATGATTGAAGGTTGTTTTTGTTTTGGATTCTAGGAAAAACTCAGGTTGATGTTCCCCAGACTTAGTTGTAATTAATGAAAATAAACAGCATTAGACAAAAACCTCTCAAAACACAGAGGAAGATTTCCAAGATAAGGACCAATAATTCAAAAGGCCCCAGGATACATATAGGTTAGAGAAATGAGAAAATAGAATGAGTTTATGAAGTTTCAGTGTATATGTAATTTTTCCAGAATGCACTAGTGAAATATACATATGAGCAAAATTATTCTACAAAAAATTCATTATCTTTTACAACTTCTGTATATTTTGGTTGTTTTTGGCAAGGAAGTTGAACTCAAAATGTCTCATTCTCTGATCCAAAGTTTGCTTTTGTACTAAACAAGTATTTAATAAAATTGTTATTAATTTGCTAGATAAATAACTGTCGATTAAATGAATTAACTAATGACGCTATTCCTTTTTCCAGATTGACAAATTTAGGATGAGATTTCGACCACACTTTAAAGCAAACTTATTTATGACACCTTTAAATATTTCTTTTACCCAAAAGTAATGGCTCCTATTTTATCTTTTTCTATATGTTAACAAGTAGAAAAATTGAGGCAAACTTTTCATTTATTAATTTAGTAATAATCAGTTGACTAGTAAACAACGTAATCTTTTGTCCAAACTAAATTTTATACTCCTAGTTTCTCCTCAGCATGTCCTAATGACTGTATTAGCAAGAAATAAGTGTTCTGTAGTTACTTGGAATTAAGCAAATTATCGAAAGATTTTAGAGACTTTAAATCTTTCCACGGGTATTTAAAGAAAATGACAAGAGTATTATTTTCCTTTACAGATATTTTATTCATAGTCACCATGCTTAAAGAAATTAAAATGTGAGTTATACAATAATGATAAAATTCAGAATTTAAAAAAGCAGGATGAATAACATTAAGTAATAATCTAAAACTTTTGAAATTCCAATAAAGTTTGCCCATGTTTACTTGTTAAGGAAAATAGCAACTTCTCCTTAGAAGCACATGGATTTGTAGGTGAAAAATCTTGGATTCATTCTTTATACTATTCCTAATAGGATAAAGAAGTATCTTCAGGTTAATTCTGTTATTTTCTAAAGAAACTTGTAAAACCTCCTTCTTGATGTAGTAAAGTTATATGGAAAGAAGATGATTGTCTCCTCCTCCTTCCTCTCCCCCTCTCCCTCATTCCTCTCTTCATCCTCCTTGTCTGTTTGCTTTTCTTGTCTTTTGTTCTCCCTACAAGTAGAGAAATTACCCAATGATGAGCTTTGCTGTGCATCTAAAAAGTTATTGATATAACTTTCCAGTAAATGCAACAACTTCTCTTTCTCATACCAAGTATGACTATGGCATTTGGCTGGTTTTGAGATTCAGAGCATATTGAGTTTTGATGTTAAACATGCAACAAATAAATTGGCTTCCATACAATTATTCACATTACAAGGGATAAACTAAATATGAAGATTAAGAGATGAATTTAGGTTCTGAAATAATAATTACAATTTTATTTAAAGATTTTATTTCATGTTCTGGAAGTGACTTGGAAAGGAATGCCAGAAAGAAGAGTAAAATCTAGTTTTAGTTTTGTTCTTCAGCAAAATCACTTATTTTTTAATAGCTACAAAATAGATGTAAATTAAATCTATGTAAAGCAGAACAAAACTGAATACTAATTCAAGTCACTAGATATTTCCAAGAGGGTAAAATGAGAAATTGGCCTTTGGGATGACAGCACTAGTCTCCCTTCACCCCATGCCTCCAGAACTGAGCTCCAGAGGGAGTAATGCAGGAAGAGGCATCCCTTTAAATTCCTCTTAGAAATTTTCTTCAAAATATTTTAGAATCCTTGGTAGTGAAATGAATGGGATCAAAGAGCCATTGAGAACTGTGGAATGTTTGATGGATTGTAAAAGAAATTTCAACTTGCTCAAGGCAAGAGCAGAGACTAAAGAATGAATTGGAAGAAATAAGCTGACTACAATGTCTGGATTTTCTCTAGAGGCCCTAAATATTCTTCTGTATCAGGGAAAATTGAAAAAGAAGGCAAAATGCAGCTGCAAAGACATAATAAAATACAGAGTTAAATTGATTCTAAAATGTTTTATGTAAAATATTTAATTTTATACTCATCGAGTATACAATAATGAATATTCTCTTAAAACACAATAATTATTTGTGGTTACAAAAATGAGTAAAAATATATGCTCTTCTTAGGGTATAATGTCTGGAATAAATGATAATACATCATATTCCTATAATTCATGGTATTTTAAAGCCTTGTAGGTTTGGCCCACATTTAAATAAGCAGCTAAAATGGGGCTTCTCTAAAAATCAGGTCATAGCCCAGGGTTGAAGCATATCATTTTGTATTCAATGTGGCGTAGATCTCTTACTTGGTATTCTTACAATTGACTTTAGATATAAAAGTCCCTTTTTATATAAAAAAGAATATTACAAAATGACTTTACCATATAAAGCTTCTTAAGCAAACAACTAATATTCAACAAATTAATTCGACAAATACTTCTTGAGCATTTACTGTGATCCTGACACTATTCTAGGATATCAGGATATATCAACAAAGGAAGCAAAATAAATTATATCTGTTCTCACAGTGCTATAATTCTATCGTGGGGTGACAAACAATAAACATAATAAATTCAATATATAGTAGGCTTGAAAGTGATAACTACTACATTAAAAGAAAAAAAAAGAATAAGAATTGGTGAATTGAGAGTGTTATGGTTGTATGTGTGTGTAGTCATGTGCAATTTTTTTGGTAAAGTGTCCAGAGTAGGTAACATTTGAGCTAAGACTGGAAGGAAATGAAGGAAATCTAGAATGTGGATATTATATATTACTGAATATTTACTTCTCCTTTGAAAGAGAAATAGCTAAGCAGATTTTTGGTTCTCCTGTTTATCTCAAGCAATATTAGGCTAGGAGAGATTAAGTAGACATCATTCAGAGCAATTACAAATTTTTCATGTATTTAGGTAGGCAGACACATTTGGCATAGCTCTGTACCAAACTTATTCACTGAGGATTAATATTTAAGATTAGAACTAAGGTTGGTTATAAAAATTACAGCTGAAATTTCTAGTGTATAGATTATAGAGTTGGCTCAATTCTCTTTGTGGTGTTTTGCAACTATTTAGTAGTTTGAGGTATGTATTTGGGGAAAAAAAAATCTATGTCAAATGCATTAGCAGACTGAAATCTGCTCTTCCAGACAGAATTGTAGATGAGCATTGCATGTGCAGTATGTGTAGTTTTAGTTTCACATTTTGGCCACAGTCATTTAGATTTCCCAATGATACATGGAAAAAAACTTAAGTAGTACCTAATATGAGAGTTTTTCCTTTCTATTTTTTCCATTTTAAGTAAAGTAAAAACAGCAGTTTTACTAGTTAACTGAAAAACTTTGCTTATGAGATTGGAAAGCATTTAATGGTTGCACTGAAGAAACCAACCAACTTCACAGTTTATCTAATTTTTAAAATTCATATGCTCACTGAAACGCATTGAAATGAATGCTTTCTATGAGTTGTCTCCTTTTTAATTTTTCAGATTTCAAGGAAAATTTTCACAATTGTCATTATATTGCTTCAGAATATAAAACATGATTGTCCTTAGTGGAACAGAAATTTAACTCAGCTCAAATAATTATTGAATGCCTACTCTTGTTCAGTTGGTACAAGGAAAAAGGAGCAGGGCACAGAAAAAATAATAATTTGGATAACTATCCTAAAACTAGATTTAAGCTTGCAGGGCTCACTAGAAAGTAAAAGTCTTTGTAGTGAATTGAAGAACAGAAGATGTAAAACCCCATAGGCCTGCCCCATACATACTTATCTTCCCACCATCCCATAGATCTTGAGGCTGAGATAGAATAAATTGTCAAAGTATGGAATAGATCCCCCTCAGTTATCCCTGGTGGCTTCATATGTATCTAACTTTTAAAATTTGGAAATTTTTAAGGAAAACAAAATGAGGAATGTGGAATTTTGGGCATCTCCTCTGCAGGGTCTAAAGAAGGAACTGAATGCTGTCCCTCTTCATCTTTCCCTTCTAATGATAAACAGTGCCCTAGAGCAGAAGGAAGGGAAGGATTTCCTTGGTAGGTTCTCTGGAACCCCATCCAGCAGCCCACGCTCTGCTGTGCATTACTAAAGGCAGCATCTGTGGCATCCAGACGGACACGTGGGCTGCTTAACTACCTCCTCCTTTGTCCCACAAGGCATTCTCTCTGCACTTCATGAGGCCACCGGCTGACGGTGTCATGATTATAGTCTCTCAAAGACCTCTACAGTCAGAGAAACTTTAAATAATGGTAACCCAGATCTTCACAATCCCAAAAGGGACCTAAATCAGCTGGGTCAGGAAGGCTGAAGGGCTACTACAGCTTGCTGAAGGTGGTTCTAAAATATGAACTTTTGTGACTGACACAGTCTTCTTCCTTTCTGGTTACACAGAGGCCTGAATGTCAGGGACACACCTGGTAAAAACCACCAAGTGACCATTCCCTTTCATTCAAAAAAGGGGTCCTAAGTGCACATCCTCTCTGGAAAGATTAGGGAAGGAGGAAAGAGAGCTAAAAGCGCTTATCTTTATAATAGGCATATCAATGTACTAGTTCCTTACTTTCCTCATTCACATCTGCATTCATTCACGCTACACACACATTTATCAAAGACGGATTGTATGACATTAAATGTGAACGTTGCTGAGGTAAACACAGTTCTGGCTGTCGAGGAACTCACAGTCTCACAGCTCACAGGGAAAAATGATCAGCGCAAACATTTGTCTGAATAAGAGATTTAAAATTTTTGTAACACGTGTGTGTTGTATATTATTTCTGCGTGGAAGAATTTTAGTTAATGGCTAGAGAATATCTAACATAATTTTAGGGACTTTTATTTCATATATTTTTCAAAACGTTTAAGTAGACTCCAATAATTTAATATGCAAATACAATCATCTCTCTTGGCCAGTTCAAGGTTTCAGTATGGTCATTTCTATGCAGGCATTTTTTTTCCCACAAGTATAATTTATGAAAAAATGTGGATGCAGGGCATAACATATAGTTGGCAAGCTGCAATTGTGATAATTTAGTTTCTAATTGTTATAATAAGATGGTGGATTTGGTCTGCCATCTAGTGATTAAGAACTGAATTCTTACAACTAAATTTAAACGCACTTAAGATTTATGAGAAGATAAATCTATGAGGATATATGAGAAACAGAGAAATTGGGTTGACTTCAAATAAAATGTCATCAGATAAAATACATCTTTTCTCTGTAATACATCAGTGTCAGAAGTTTTGTGGGAATGACTTCACAATGGATTCAATTTATTGGAACAGTTGGTGAGGGTAAAAGAATCTTGTAGCTTGGGAGATAAAAATTTTGGAAGTTAAAACACCATGAAAATTACAAAATAGTGATGATGTTATCAGATTTCTACCAGTCCTAATCAATTTTAGCAAAGTTAAACATAAACAGCAAAAAATACAAGTAATGCAAAATGATAGTTTTGGGGTTCATTTTTAGATTATATAAAAATATTTGTTTATCCAACTTTTAAATTTAAATTTTATTTTTATTTTAAGTTCCAGGGTACATGGCAAGATGTGCAGGTTTGTTAACGTAGGTAAACGTGTGCCATGGTGGTTTGCTGCACCTATCAACCCATCACCTAGGTATTAAGCCCAGCATGCATTAGCTATTTTTTCTAATTTTTACTAATGCTCTCCCTTTCCCAACCCCACCCCATCCCCTAACCGTCCCCAGTATCCAGGTATTTTAAGAAACATTTATTTATTTATTTATTTATTTATTTTAGTCCTGGGACTTGAATCTAAGCTTTGGATGTCAGCTTGGGTTAATTTTATGATTTGGATAGGGAAACCGGGAGGACAGAATTGAATTTCTCAGAATGTCATTTGAAAATGTTTGTTATTTTATACTGTACTGTCATTTATAAAATAATTCTATTATGACAACTTTACTGCAATATTTTTCAACAAATTGGCTGCAATTTTGCTTTCTATTTTACTTTTCTTTTCGTTTAAGTAAGTGTGTAGGAAACAGAAGGAACAACTTAATCATATGGTGTACAACTACCATGTAGATCCGTGAAAACTGCAAGACACTCTGTATTTTCTACCCACTGTTTCTTTGTACATGTCTTTCGTTCAGACATGAACAATGAGAATTCACTGAGTTTTTGAGCCCTCTGTGATGTGCATGGATTCTTGTTTGAGTGAAGAGGAGACAAGGTTTAACAGTGAATGTGGTTTTTCATATCCTTGCTATTTAAAAGCATTCCAACTAACTTTCCACATCATCTTAAATTTAATTATAAATTCTCAGGAGAAAGGAACCCATGATGACTCAGAGTATAAAACTAACCTTTAACTTTGTCATTTAAAGAAAGTAATCCAGTGGCCTACTTCTTTGCCCCTTGAGTTGAAGTTATGTTGTCTTAAACTTTCAGAAAGAAACTGCTCTTCTAGGTGTTAACACAAGACTGAAACAATGTGTCTTTTTATTCCAACCCTAAAGGAGCCACAAAGAACAAGATAAGCTACTCCTTGAAGAGTCCCTCATGTATTTTAATATTTAATTGACATTATTACATGTCATCTGGTTTTTGTTTTTCATATTCTCTACTTCCAAATATCTAATTATTCCATCAGCAATATATATCCTCATATATAATGTCTATCCAATAATAACATATATTGTTATAATAATTCATTTTATAAATCTTCAGGGGATAACTTATCCTGTTCTCTGGCTCCTTCAAGATTTGTACAATAAACATATTATATAATTACAATTATATAATAAGTTAATTATATTCATTTATTATATAACAAAGAGCACTCCACAATGTTATATATATAAAACATATACATAGTTATATGTGTAACATATATAATATATATAATACTCCACAATAATATATATTTTGAGGACAGAAAGGAACACATATGCTTCCTTCTTTTCTTTCTGTGAGTCAGGGTCTCACTCTGTTGCTCAAGCTGGAGTGCAGTAGCATAGCATGGCCATAGCTCATTGCAGCCTAAAACTCCTGAGCTAAAATCATCTTCCTACCTCACCTTCAGAGTAGCTGGAGCTACAGGCATGTGCCACTATGCCTGGCTAACTTTTAAATTTTTGCAGAGAGAGTGTCTCACTGTTGCCCAGGCTGGTCTTGAACTCTTGGCCTCAAGCAATCCTCTCACCTTGGCCTCCTAATGTGCTGGGATTGTAGGTGTGAGCCACTACACCCAGCCACATATGCTTTCAATATTTTGCACAATTAGTACTAGGCACTTATGCACTTAACTCCCAGCACCCCCACCAAAGAGTGTGTAATGAGAGAAACAAGCTAATTGAAGTAGTATCTCATTTTCAGGTAATAGCATTTAACATTTGTAAGTGGATATTTCCTTCTCCATCATAAAACTTAATGAGCAAAGTTACTCTTAAGTTATCTACTTAACGGAATTGTTCAGTGAACTATGGACATAAGCCCATTTTTATACAGGTTGTATCTCTGGAAATGTTCATCATGGAATTACACTGTGTTAAAGTGATATTTCATGTAAAAGTCACACTTTTTATTTGATGAATATATTTCTCATTTTTTCAAAATAATCTTCCAGAAAAGCATATTAAAACATAATTTCTATGTTTCCCTTGGTTTTAAATGACTATAATAGCACTATGGATATAGAGCTAATACTGTTTTGTTGATTGGATATGTATTATGTGATATAGGTCTTTTAATGAAGATAAAACAGGTTAGAAACTTAGTCCTCATCTTATAAAACAGCACACAAACCATTAGCATATAGTAGTGTTACTCTCTGAGAGCAATTTTCCATTTGCCAAATATCTGTGATGAAAGACTAAATATATAAAGCAAAGTATTCCACAGGACAGTGAGAAAAATGTTTTTATTCCAGCTTTTTAAAGTTATAATTGACAAATAAAAACTATATAATGCAGATTTTTGGATTAATATCAGTATTGTAAACTAAAATAATTTTCATATGTAGCTTTGCATTATCATTTGAATATATTTATATGTCAAATGATAATATCTTTCATTACATTCTTACAACTACATTACAACTACATTAAAACATCTTTTTATGAAGTACAAAGTTCATGCTGTGCAATTAAACTAGTTTACCATAGTTTAGATTCATTCATTATATCCATCCAGTAGACAAGTATTTATTAAATGGCAGTTCTATGAAAGGTATAGCATCAAGCTTTAGAAATACAATGATGAGGCCAGGCACAGTGGTTCACACCTGTAATCCCAGCACTTTGGGAGGCTGAGGCTGGCGGATCACTTGAGGTCAGGAGACCAGCCTGGCAAACATGGTGAAACCCCGTCTCCACGAAAAATGCAAAAATTCGCTGGGCATGGTTGGGCGCCAGTAATCCCAGCTACTTGGGAAGGCGAGGCAGGAGAATTGCTTGAACCCAGGAGGCGGAGGTTGCAGTGAGCTGAGATCGCGCCATTGGACTCCAGCCTGGGTGACAAGAACAAAACTCCATTTTGTTATTTCAAAGAAAAAAAGAAAAGAAAAGAAAAGAAATACAGTGATGAACAAGACACCTAGTCCTTACTTTCATGTAGTTTTTCTCTAGTGAGGGAGATAAAATAAACAAAAATTAAAAATTAATACTCATTCTAATAAACTTCCTGAGGGCAGTGATTTTTGCCTATTTGTTCACATTTTAGTATCTCTTAAATTACCTAGCATATAATACACAATGAATGAATGAATAAATGAACGAATGGCCAAGTGAACGAGTTCTTTGAAAAGGTCTCTGAAAAATATCAATTGGGTAAGAGGAAGTCTAATTTTTGCAGGGTAGTCAGAAAAGAATTTCGTGGGGAGATGACATTGAAGTAATGACAGATAGCCATGTGGTCCTGGGATGAAGGAAGGAGAGGTAGTGCTAGGCAAAAGTGGTCAAGTTGTGCAAGAAATGGGAAAGAAGGTCTTTAGCCTTTATAATTATAGGAAGTTTTGAATTTAAGTAGTTGGGAAGTTCTTGATGTATTTAAGCAAGGATGATTTGATCCACATTATGTTTTAAAATTCTATAGTATTGTTATAAAGTCACAAAGTTAATGATGTAATATATGTGTTTACTTATTAGTAATGTATAATAGAACTGCTCTTGTGCAATATATGTACACACACACATATATATATGTGTGTGTGTATTTTCCCAAGCTTTCTTAATTGTAAATGTAGAAAAGCACTAGGCAAATATATATTAACTTACTGTATTATTTTGGCTATGATTTTCCTTAATTAATTTTGATGCAAACATAATTAACTCATTACCTGCATAAGTTTTGCATTTCTGCCACGGTTGAATAAACACCATTAATTTAGGATATCAAATGGAATTCTACTCCATGAAATGGGACATGGTTATTCTTTTTTTCTGTACATTTAAACATAATTTTAATAAAAACATATACCTTTTTCCTTTTTGCAGTTTTTTTCTATGGTACATGAAAATGTACTGTCTCCTGTTGTGGAATTTACTAAAGTTTCCAGTGAGTTGCAAGTCATAATAGGGTTCACCAAACATTCAAATTATATATTCTCCTTTGAATTATTCATTTTTTCCCCATTTTCAGATGGTTCTCTTTTATTCCTCTTTACTGATACTCTCATTCCTCATTCATACCTTCAAGAATAAAATCTTGAAGGAAGCATTATCTGGTTAAAAAATATACTTCCATTGTATCACTTTTATTTCTTCCTCTATCATGCAAAGATACATTATCATCATTTCATGGTGAATTACATATTATTTTGTTACAAAATGAAATCAGTTCATCTGTGTTTGGCTCCTTGGAAGGTTACTTCTTAGTCCAGAATTTTTTAGAATCCACAAGATGGCTCACCTTTTAAAATATTTTCCCAATTCCATAATTTCAGATTACTAACCTCTTCTTTCTTTTCTTCTTATTTTAGAAGGATATGGTGAAGAAATAGCCTGCACTCAGAATGGCCAGATGTACTTAAACAGGGACATTTGGAAACCTGCCCCTTGCCAGATCTGTGTCTGTGACAATGGAGCCATTCTCTGTGACAAGATAGAGTGCCAGGATGTGCTGGACTGTGCCGACCCTGTAACGCCCCCTGGGGAATGCTGTCCTGTCTGTTCACAAACACCTGGAGGTGGCAATACAAATTTTGGTAAGAATGTTTAGGGCCAACTCATAATTGATCTAGTTACTCACCTTTATAGTCGCAGTGTTTTTCACTTTCAGCGTTCAGCAACCCAAGAGAATAATTAAACAGCTTTTTCGGTGGCTTTTGGGGTTAATGATTAATGATTTTGCTCACTCACTTTATCTAAAGTTAGATAGAAGCAGACAGTAATTTCCTGTCTTCTTAAATATCTGAAGCATTTGGGGCTGAATTTTGAGTGGTGATGTCTAATCTGAGAATTCCTTGAATCACTTAAGATGGTCATTTGTTACCATATGCATGATGAGTGCCTCCAAGTTATTTTTCAGTTTCCCTTTAAGTCCATTAATGCCTGAGAGAAGATCTAGAAAACACATTTATCCTCAATGATGCCAACTTTGTTCTAGTGAATGGAATACTTATTCCTAATGTAATTTAATGCCACAGCACCCTGTATTACATTGGCTCTTCTTTTTTTTTTTTTTTTTTTTTTTTTTGAGACGGAGTCTTGTGCTGTCTCCCAGGCTGGAGTGCAGTGGCGCAATCTCGGCTCACAACAAGCTCAGCCTCCCGGGTTCACGCCATTCTCCTGTCTTAGCCTCCCCAGTAGCTGGGACTACAGGGCCCGCCACCATGCCCAGCTAATTTTCTGTATTTTCAGTAGAGACAGGGTTTCACAGTAGCCAGGATGGTCTCGATCTCCTGACCTCATGATCCGCCTGCCTTGGCCTCCCAAAGTGCTGGGATTACAGGTGTGAGCCACCGCGCCCGGCCTACATTGGCTCTTAAATGCAGGATGCTTTTCATGTTGGCTAGGTAAATAATGAAATAGATTTCCATGAGAAAAAATAATATACAGCTTTTAAAACTTCTTTGAAGAAAAAGTTTCTGTGTTTAACAGATATTACGTATTTCAGTATGAGTACATATTTTAAAGATACATGTCAGGGAAACAAGTTTATATTTATAGGTTTCAATAAACTAAGTAAGAGCAATATTAAACCTTTAGGTTATTTGTGTTAGCAGTCATGAGACTTCTGATTCATCATTGTCAAGACAGTATCAAGGCTTTATTTTTTTTTTCAAAATTTCATTGCAAATAACAGCAAATACAATAAAGATTTCAACAGTATGTACATGGAAATAGATATCAACTTACCTCTTCTCTGCCTCTGGAACAGAAGCAATGTGCCTTGGATAAATACCTACACTCAATTTTCAGTAATGTAATAAGAAATACATAAAAGAAAGAATTAAAACCAAGACATGTAAGAGCTACCCAAAGCAAACGCAATCATCAAAGAAGCCCAGGAATAAAGTAAAATTAAATCTGTGGGGATAAGTGAAGAGCAAATGGGAACAATGGTGGCAAATATCAGAAAACGTATCAAAATGTACAGTCAACTTCAAATAGTTGGTCTAGGAGCTGGCAATCGCATTATACACAGATGCCATAACGTAAAAAGTGGTTGAGTTCAGCTAAATTTACTAGATAAAGAACACACCATAAAATACAATACTGTAGACCATGTGAAAATTCTGACCTATCATTTTACCGTGAATCAAAAAAAAAAACTTAATAAAGTAATTCTCTTTAAGAAAGAAGGCTATAAAGCAGAAAAAAGTAATGGTCAGAAAAGAAGTGGAAAATCAAGTCATCACAAGGAAATGAAGATGAAATAGGAGGGATCACAAGGAGTGTTGATATTACACAAAATAAAGCAAGGGCCATGAGAATAGGAAAATAATGAATTACGATTTTTAAAGAGTTAAGAAATAATTGATGTGGAAGACAAGTAAGGGATAACCCTAAAGACGAGTACTCAAAGAAAAAAATAATACAATTGAGTGGAACAAATAACAACATAATACAATAAAAATTTTGTGAAGTAAAATAAAACTTTAATTTCAATATTTAAATGGCAAACACATGTCTGAAAAAATGACCCAAAAGAGTTAACAGAGACATATGTAACTTATTTAAAGTCATTAAACTTTGAAGATAAATAAATACTTCTTTAGAATTTCAAAAAATAAGAACAGATTATTTCTAATGGGAGAAGTTATTAAGACTGGTCACAAATTTCTCCACAGTATCCAGTGTCAGAAGACAGTGGAGCAATATATACATATTTATTAAGGAGAGAATATGGTTAATTAAAGTTAAATATAAATCCATTCTCTCCTTCAAATATAAAAGCTATAGAAAAAAATTTCTCTGGGGATATTGTTTCTATAAATTTCCCAGGGAAACTACCACCAGCTAAATGCAAGACAACCAATAGTTAATTGAGGAAACTGTCAAAGAACTTATGTGAGCATTTATTATATTTAACTCTAGAAAAAACTAAAACAAAAGTGTAAGTTAGGGTGACAGATGGGATTGTAAATATTATAGCTTCTGACAATGCAGAAATAATTATAAAATTTACATATAATGAAAGGGGGAGGCAAAAGAACGTATGAACTAGAGCGAGTTTGGTAATTCCTCATCTTTAAGGGTGAAAGTCAGAAAATATCATTCAAACCTGACAAATCACATGAACAAAGTAGTGGCACATTTAACACTACAAAAATAAATGCTAAAAAGAACATTTCCTTGTTAAAATTGAATGCTAGAAGAAAACCTGAGGGGCATGTAAGAAAAAAGAAACACCATCAATTTTATCTTTGCTCATTTTAGTGGAACTAATAGAAACTGTCTAAACAAATATAGATCTATGAGTAATGTAAAAGAATGTTAACATAATTTAACAGAATATGGAATATAATTGATAAAACTAATATATAAATCTTTTTAAACATAAGAAGTTCTAATACACCAACATTACTTGAAAACATAGTGAAACATTTTATTTTTAAAATTTTAATGAAAAATAATAGTTCTATGCTTATATAAATAAAAAGAAAGAATAAAAGTATGTTCATTTAGCATCTTTCTCAAAAAGTTAAAAATAATCAACAAAATAAACTGAAAGTAAATAGAAGAAAAAATTGTAAAGATAAAAACAGAAGTTGAAAAGTAAGAAAACTGAAATATAATGGAAATAACATGTAAATCCAAAACATGGTCCTATAAAAACCCAACCAAAAGATCTAACCTAAAGCAAAAAATGATAAAGAGAAAATTGCCTCATGAAAATAAAACAACATAAAACAATTATTAAGAGGTCCCTTTATTCAATTGTATCTTCATAAATTTGAAAACCAAAATGAAATGAATAATTTTCTAAGACAATGTAATTTACTAAGACTAACCCTGGTAGAAAGAGAAAATCTTAGAACATGGATTTTCTTAGAAGACACAGAAATTTGTAAAGCAGCTAGATTCTCAAAGCAGTAAGTCCAGGTGTTTTCACAGTTTTGTCAAACAACTAAAAGGTCTTAAAAAGAAATCAGATGGTTTTAATGCTTTTAAAATCTCTTCTTGAACACTGAGACAGCAAACTTTCAAAGTTTTGCTATGAAGGAAGTATATTATTTACAGCAAAAGTAATAACAATGACACACACAAAAAACTATGAACTAATCTTATAAATATTTTTTAAAATTCTAAATAAAATATTAAGTCTATTAGCATATTAAGAGAATAATTAGTCATGAAAAAGTAGACACAAGTGCAAAATAATCGAATATTAAGAAAGCTATTATAAAAATAATTAACAGATCTATGAAGAGAAAGCATATTAATTCCTTCATAATTAAAGTAAAACTATTTGACAATGACCAGTAAATACTTTTGATAAAGATAGTTACTAACTTGGTAATAAATGAGAATAACATAATACAATATTTACACCTCAACTTAAAAGTTTCATTATGCTTATACTAAAAGCATCCCTACTAAACACAAAGATAGAATATCTATTATCACCATTACCATTTAACAGTACTGAACGTGCCTGAATAAATAATTTGACATTAAAAAATGAAATCAGAGGTTTCAAAAATCTAAAAAGAGGAGCAAAAACTATCCACTTGCAGAAAATACAGTTGTATGCTTACAAACCTGTTAAATTGACTAAAAAAAAAAAAAAAAAAAAAAAAAACCTACAAAAAATAAAATAATTTGGTAAGACACGAGAGTGCAAAATAAACAAGCAGAAATTAATAGATTTACTATGTATGAACAATTACATCATAGAAGAAATAATAAGAATAAAAATTCCTCATTTGTAATAGCAACAGATGCTTAAGGATACACAAAATGTATGAGATCTGACAAACATTTTTAAATACTGCTAATTCAAACTAAGTCTTTAAAAAACTGAATGTCATATTATGTTCTTGGTTAGAAAGACTAAACATTACACTCACATAAATTATCCGTAAGTTAATTAGTGACTTTAACATGATCCCAATATAAACATAGCACACTTTCTTTGAGAATTCAACATATTGTAAATTAAAGTTTACATAAACAAGAAAGAATAATCAGGCAAATCCTTAAGAATAAGAGCAATTAAGGATGACTAGCCCTCCAAGATTTTTAAAAGGATTCATTAGTTTAAAAAAATGTGATGTAGATACCTGAATAAAATAAAATCTTGAAGTAGATCCAAATATACATGGTCAGATTGAATACAATAAGGACGGCATCTTCGCAGTGGAGAAAAGAAGAATTATTTCATAAACCTTATTGGAATGGCTAGGCAATCATCTGGAAAAAAAAATAAATTGAATAATAAAAATATATTCTACACTAGCACAAATTCTAAATAAAGCAATGATTTAAATGAGAAAAATTAAATCATAATGATTTCAAAGATAACATAGGATAATTTCTTTATAGTCTTTAAAAATATATGATTTTATTAATTCTGACTCAAAGCCCAGAAGCCATAAAAATGTACAAAAATAATAACATTTGTGTGACACAAAAAATGAGCAAAGTAGAAATGTTTGCAACTCAATTCACAAAGAATTAATATTCTTTACATATAAAGAAATGCTAGATATAAAAAAAACTAATAAAAATATAGGCAAGAGAAGTTAGCTAATCATTCAAGCAAGGAAATACAAATGATTTTTCAATATATGACAAGACTGTCAAATTTTCTCATAATAAAATAAATGTGAATGAAAACTATACTGAGCTATCATGTTTTACGTATCAGATTGGCCAAAATTAAAATGTTTGATAGCATCCTGGGTATCACTGCCTATTGCCTGTAGGGAAATGTGTCCATTATTTGTGGAGTGTAAAATGGTATAATTTCTATGAAGGGACATTGGTAGTATCTGTCAAGTTACCAATGCCTATACCTTTCAACTCAAAAAGGATATTGGGGAATTTATCTTACAAATATACTTGCATGTAGCATATATATAACAATTACTCATTACAACATTTTTAATAGCCAGGATGACCTCCATTCTAGCTTGCCCAGGAAAACCCCAAATTATATCAATTTTCTTGGCATAATAAACAATAGCTTTCACTTTCATTCTTAAAATTGTCCTGGTTAGTTGATAAAGTACATCCTAGTGATAACAAAAGATTAGAAACTATCCAAATGTCCTTAATGGGTAAAGATCAAGATTAATTAAATGGATTGCATTAGATTAATATAGTGGAATCTTATAAAAAATTAAGAAAAACAATAAAGAAACTGTATACTGATAAGCAAGATCTGTAAGACTTAATGATCTATGTGATATACAGACAAGTGAAGAACAGTATGGAAAAAGTAGAAAAATGAGTCTATAATAATTTTCTTAAATATGCCAAACTAAACTTGACAACAATATACAAGAAACCAATAATAGTGGCCTCCTGTGGGGTTGGGGGTAAAGTGGAAATAGGGAAAATAGGACTGGATGGAATGAAATTTTTTAGTGTATAATTGTATACTTTTAATACCTTTTTGCTTTTGAACCATATGAATAAACAACCTTACTCATAAAATTATAAAAAGCAAAAATAGAGAATATTGATGAAATAATTCATTATAGCTTTAATAGTTAATTTAATAATTTAATGAACTTTAAATGTCATATAAATGTTGTGAAGAATATTAATATGTTGAATTTTCCAAAAAGATGCATTTTTTGCCTTTTATGGAAGTATTGATTCAAAACCTTTTGAGTTCTGCTTACTGCTGAAGAGTGTAATCACTCTCACCATAATTCTGACTCCAGAAGAAATCTGTTATTGAAAGTAAATATTTAGCAGATTCTGAATAATTGTTTCTTCATAAAATAACACATTTACTCTTTTCTTTTTACAGGTAGAGGAAGAAAGGTAAGTGTTACTTTGCATCGTTTCTTTTTCACAAGCAGAGTTATATCCAATACTATCCACACAGAACTGTGCTCTGAAACATTTGAAAGCTTTTGAAAAGTACAAAGTACCATACAAATACATTGTGACAAGTATATGAGCACAGTTCAGCTACTGTGTTTCCAAAGGACAGATGCCTCTAACCATTCACTTTATGGTTAATTTCTGTTTGTATATCTCTTTCTGCCAGAAAGTTGTGACATCTTTAGGGATTGACAGTGTCTTACTAACCTTTTTATTCTTTGCATTTATCATTGCATAGTACATACTTTGCACATATTAGAAGTACAATACACATTTGATGGAAGAAAGAAAAGATAGGAGGAAGGTAAGGAGGAAGGAAGAAAGGGAGGAAGGAAAGAAGGAATGAAGAATGTCAATTTGACTTCAATGGGCCTGTAGCCCCTCTCTCATTGGTTGGGAAGTAAAGATCCAGAATTAATTGAACATT
Organism: Papio anubis; assembly: GCF_008728515.1. Lineage (NCBI taxonomy): Eukaryota > Metazoa > Chordata > Mammalia > Primates > Cercopithecidae > Papio > Papio anubis. The sequence goes on along the minus strand of NC_044985.1, from coordinate 72,788,843 downwards.
TTACCAAACAGGCATTTCTTCCCCTCCTCTCCCCTCCTTCACCTTCAGAGAGCTTAAAATCTAATTCTGGACACAAGCTTTACCCTTGAAAACAGGGTAATAGGCTGCATCCATGACCCAAGTATAGCTGGTCAGCTTGGTCACTTGCCATCAGTAAAGTAATCCTACGAAGCGAAGAGAGTTCTTTTTGCCCAAGAGTGCTCTCTGTTTTTCGGTTATCTTGAAAATAATGGCATTTGCTTCAATCCTATCCAAATGAGATGGGCACAGGTATCAAGGGAGTAGAAATGGTTACTGGTCCCAATTTCCATAAATTTTCTTTACTTTTACACAGTGGAACTTTAATAAACGAATTTATCAGATAACAGACAAAGCAATGCTACACTTTCATGATAAATGAGAGTGATGCTATCAAGGGGAGATCTTGGCCAGTTTTACACATTTTGTTTCAGAAGGCAATATCATAAATTTGTCTCATTTGGAATAAATTAGATATGAATAAGGCTGCAAATGCTGTCTCACATTTAATTTATTGTGAAAACGAAAATAAATTGAAACTTAGCAGATTGGTATAGGCCTTGAACAAACTTGATAGGTAGGTGAAAGATAGATGGATGGATGCATGGATAGACAGACAGATCGATCTATGAAACAACACAAAAACCTAACAATGAGTATTGCCATGAAATAATCAGTTTAATTCAGTTAGCAGTTACCCGACTTAGAGAGATAACTGGTAGGCTGTGTCATTTGCTGCCTTTCTCCAAAGGTAGTGCGGGAGAGCTGGGTGAAGAATATACTCAAAGCAGCTGCCAGTGTAGCAGACTGTAGTTGTGTGCCACTATCTTCATGACTCGTTTTCATTTGTCATCAGGTATCATCAGAAACACAAGAGCAAAGCAATTTATAAAAATGCAATTTGTTCTTGGTTTATATCCATATTGATATTTACTTACAACTCATTGATTGATTGATTGATTCATGTTAACTCCAACATAATTACTGAACCTTTTTTATTTGGCTGTGAGGCAAATGGTGTAGATGATGCAAATGTGAGAAAAACACTATGACTGCTTCCAATGGTAATGACATTCTACAAAGCATGTCCACATGGTATTAAATGATAAGTAATTGTAATGCACATCTGGATCTGAGTACATGAACTTTATGTTTCTCAGTGGATATGAAAATTAAATTTAGTAAAACTTCAGACCAACCATTATTCCATACAAATTAACTTTCAAAGCCTGTATTAATAAAAACAGTAGAAACAAATATTTACATTTGTGGCTTATATACAAAATAAGAAATCTATAGAATCATTAGGGAATTTATTATCAGAAACTTGTAATTGAACACTTAATCCCTTTTAAATATTGTACAGCAACAGAACAGTCATATATCAAAAAGCTTACAATTTAGGTAAGACAGGTATCAGAGAGTTCTATTTCCCTACATACAAAGTAAGTATAAAGTGCATTTTGCTTGTAGGTCTCTTAGGATGGAAATTTCACAACTGTTCTTAGCAGGCTATTCCATTTTTCTCATTCTGACTGAAATAATTTGTCCCCTCTTTTTATTTGTTCTTCTAGTCTTGCTTTAGAAGGAGCATTGTTTCAGCAATGTCTTTGTTTATTGGACACAAATTTATGTACCCTTTCTAAACAATTCAAATTCTTTCAGCATTTTGAAAAATATCTTTTATTATAGCTCTTACATGGTAAATTTTTATTATTTGTGTATTTTTTAAAATATAAAGCTCTAGAAGTTAGTGGATGTGAACATGCAGAAATAAGCCCATTTTACTTTGAAGCCCATATATGTTGATTCTTTCTTGTCCTAGGCTTTGTGTAGGTTGGCTATTAGTCCCTAGTGTTTCTATCTTGAACTTACCCTATAGAACTGCCTCCTGCTTCTGGAGAGCGCTTTCCTTCTTTTGGATTCTCAATTTCTTCCTGACTTCCAGAGTATTTGCTGCTTCAACATTAGAATCAGCAAGTATGATTGAGTTATTATTAGGTCTGCCGTTAAGTCTATCATTTCACTTCACGGAGTTTTGTCAGGATAGTATTGGAAGGATACAAGATTGTGTCTTTAGTAGTACAATTTGGTGATATTGGTTTAAAAACTTAAAATGTCTTTAATCTACAAATTTAACTTCTAAAAACATATCATAAGGTATTAATAGAGATACCATGCACACATTTATGAACAAGGATATTCATTTTAATGTCATCCTTAAACTTAAAAATGAAAACAAAATTTAAGAGTAAGATAATGAGGCATTGATTAGATACTCAAAGTGCATGTAGATGGTGGAAAACTAAGAATGCCAGAACATTAACGGTGGTTATCTCCAGGGTGTAGAGTAGGATATTTAGGTTTTTTTTTTTTTTTTTTTTGGTATATTTCTTCTGTTTTCAAAATTTCCTACTATGAACAGATATTATTTTTATAATCAGATTAAAGAATAATATATATTAAAGGAGAAATAAACTAGAACTCATTCTTCTTGTTTTTTTCTACATTTTAGAGATAGTTGTTAAATTCATATTCATCCTACACAATTGCCCAGTAAAAAGCATTATTTCATAATACATTAATGGAAAGTAATACATTTTAAGAATTCATTGAATGCTTCCATGTGCTATGCTCAGCATGTAAAGTAGACTAAGACACAACCATGACTTTGAGGAGATCAAAATCTGTTGGAAGACAAATTTTGAAGTGAAGAATACAAATTAGTAAATGATTAAGTAGAAATATATAAACCTACAATTCGTCCAATATTATTTAATCTATGTACCTGATATCACGCAATGAGGATTCAATTTCTGATAAAAGTTGTAAGAATCAAAATAAATTCTATCTACATCTATTATATTTGTTACATCTATTATAAAAGCAATTATACTGACCTGACCCTATTTACTTACATGATAGTTTCTTATGTTGTTTTTGATTTTTTTAGTCAATTCATTTTTTTTCCTAGATTTTCTTCAGGTGTTGAGAATTATCTGAGTGGAATTATTATTTTTTCTTTCTTTTTTATTAAAGATGAGCACATGTACTCATTTTTAATGCCCTTCCATGAGTACTAAAAAAGGGTGCTAGTAGTTCAGGAATCGCATCTGATTAGATCCTGAAAACTGTATGTCATACAATAAAAGTGTGAAACTTGTATATATTAATTTATATTAATTTTGATGTATTACAATTTCTGACTCTTTTTGTGTTTTCAGTCTTTCAGTAGTTTTTCCTCTGGTGCTTCATCTTTACATCTTTTTCTTGCAACTATTTTGTGCTCTAGTCAACTCTTTGGATTTGATCTATGTAAAAACTGAAGCAAAATAGCTTTACATATTTCACACATTGGATTTTTTAAATGTCTTTCAGGTGAGCAGTAATATTTTAATGAATAATGTCTGACTAAATATCCTAAAAATTGTTAACTTTCTTTTTGCAGTTTTTTTTCATTTCTTACATAGAAATTCCCTGTGTTTACATGGCATATTCTAGGGTGGCATGTTTTTGCTCAGCAAGCCATTATATTGTGCTAATTGAATTTTTAAATTGTTTTTAATGTCATAGGGACAAAAGGGAGAACCAGGATTAGTGCCTGTTGTAAGTATATGTATAATCATTGTTTCCTTGTACCTTAAATAAACTTAGCTTATAGTATAATTGTGTATTACTGCTTATATACATACTTTCAAAAATAAATTAGTTATTTTAAAAACAAGTTTTTAGTATAACACAAGCAAACCAGAACAGATTAGTTACTTAATACAATATTTGATATTCTGTGTTCTTGACTTTTATAGTCCCATGACTAAAGGTAGAAAGTCAGTGTTTTAAAAAGTTAGATATATTACATGTGGATATACACTGATAGTTAATATTAGTACTAATTAGTATAGTAGTTTATTGTTCCACACTTCTGGAAATATGTCATGCCCTGATCCTGATCAAAATTCCATGTTGCATAAGAATTCCTAAGACTTCTTTAAACTTGTTAATGGATCAAAAAGTATATTACTAAACAGGATTAAAGCTCTTCAGCTATCCTAGGTTTCATTATTTATTTATTTATTTATTTATTTATTTATTTTTTTGAAACAGAGTCTCGCTCTGTCACCTTCAGCTATCCTCCTAGGTTTCATTATTTTTTTTATTTTTATTTTTTTGAAACAGAGTCTTGCTCTGTCACCCAGGCTAGAGTGCAGTGGCACAATCTCAGCACACTGCAACCTCTACCTCCCAGTTTCAAGTGATTCTTGTGCCTCAGCCTCTCGAGCACCTGGGACTACAGGCGAGAGCCACCATGCCTAGCTAAATTTTGTGTTTTTAGTAAAGACGGGGTTTCACCAATTTGGCCGGGCTGGTCTTCAACTCCTGACCTCAAGTGATCCACCCACCTTAGCCTCATTCTCCTAGGTTTTAAAGGCATTATCATCAGTCTGTCAAGACAAAAAGAATGTCCATGTTGATTTATTTAGCAGTGTTTATATTCTGTATTTGCCTTTAATTGTCTTGTGTTTTTTTTTACAAAGATTACCTAAAAATTAAATAATTTAATTCATATTAATTTCATTTTAAAAAGCATTTATGTGTGCTTACTATGTTTTAGGTGTTAAGTGCTTTACAAATACAAATATTTATTATTTATCTTCATAACTCCATGAGGGAGGTAATTACGTAATCATCACTACCATTTTACATTTAAGTTTCCACTTAAGGTTCTTAAGAACAAAGAGGATGAGTAATTAGTCAGAAGTCACACATCTGGTAAGGGGCAGTGTCAGAATTTGAACCCAGGCCTCTTGGCTCCAGTGTTGGTGTTCTTTATCACTACTCCAGCACTGCCTCCCTATATTAGAGTTAAAATTAGATAATATCTTAAATCAAGGAGAGGAGGAAATGGGCATCAATTGACAACATCCATTTGTCAAAATAATTACTGTGTTTTTTTGTTGTTATTCTTATTTGTTGACTATTGACCTCTCTGAATATCTGCAGAAACTTTACCTTTACAAATTTTCTTGTTTATTGTTTAGGTAACAGGCATACGTGGTCGTCCAGGACCGGCAGTAAGTAGCTTCTCCCAATATTCATGGTACTCTTGTATTCCTTGATATACTGAAAATCTTTACACTTATTATATCCATGAGAAGATAAAAGAATTAAACAATGATGCTTGGTCTCTTAAAGCGTTTTGTCTTAAACCGTCTTCAAGTTAGTGAAGTGAATGGTAGATAAGGGGTCGTTTTATTCTGAAACTGAAGAAACACCATGTTAGTCTTGCTGTTGGTTATGTAAAAGGCAGAACACTTTATTGTTACATTTGTTAATTTTGGTTCGACTTTGTTCACTGAAATTAGGGCATAATTGTGTGTTGTTTGACTATGATTAATGACGGGCTAGTTTTATCTGCTTAATAAAATTAAATTATATATTGCAGTAGAATATGGGAAATCATACAGCCATATTTATGGCTTAGTATAAAAGACTAAGTTTTTCAAGTTGGGATTATCAGCAGTATTCATAACATATACACACACTTCATATAAATGTTAAACACATCAAATCAACTTAAATAAAATACTAAGTCAGCTTTAATGGACTCACTCTGGTTCTTCTGAAGCCCTCACTTTTAAACGATGCTATATGTTGGGTTGAGTAAATACACAATATAATCTTCATAACTCACTTTAAATCCTCTTTTAAAGAGAAACAAAGTTCCCCTGACAACATCCATTTCCCAGGGGGAAAAAAGCCATTTTAAGATATCAGCACTATAACACCACTTTTGAAATATAATAGTCATTTGTTATTTAAGGGAAAAGTAACTGTAATTAAGAATTGGAAATTTCTAAGGGGTTTTAAACATACAAGGGAAATAATGCCATATTCTAAATAAAGTAAAAAGATGCTTGAATGTATATAAAGCAGTATTATAGTAGTCTAAGAGGCTTTCCTTTCCATTGCTTTTATCAGCAACTTGAACAGTGATGAACATTTTGGGGTATCATGTACCAATTTGATTTCATACAGTCCCTGGAATAATTGATAATTTGTGGTTTGCACATTTATGTAATTTTTCAAAATCAGAACTGTAAGTTTTTGTGCTCAGAGTTTTGTGGCAAAGGCTATACCTGGGAGAAGACAGCAAATATGATCCTTAAAAATTTGCAATTACTAGTCAAGCTAATCTGTTTAGCTCACTATGCTTCATGATGCCATAATGTACACCTAGTTCTTTATAGGTCTTTAAATTTCACTGATAAAATAAACAACCCTTCTAAGTGTACAGAACTTTTATATGCACATGGCTTTATTCTCTATAGTCTTCAACTGAACTGAATTAAGTGTGATATTTATGTTTTCCAATTTTCTTTTATCAAGTAAACTTTTAAAAAATTCAATAAGAAAGTATAAATTTTTGCATGCATAATCATCATTTTCTGTTTTAGGGACCTCCAGGATCACAGGGACCAAGAGGAGAGCGAGGGCCAAAAGGAAGACCTGTAAGTTGACAAGAGGGCTCCTTGTGGGGAACGTGTAGCCAGTCAGTTTACACTGTGTTCTGTGAATGCAGCAAGGAGCTGGGAGCACTGTTCCTCTTTCACCTCCATTAAATGTTAGAAAAATACAATAATAATTGTGTATTATCTTATTAGATAACACAAATGATATTTCCTTGTCCCTTATGAGGTCAAATCAAAATAAAGTAGAACTTAAGGAAGCATAATTAACATATCCTGAGTTTCACTCATGAGTAAGCAATGCCAAGAATGTACTGTTGAGATAAAACATCCAAGTTATGTGATCTGTGGTTGCCACAGGAATAACCAAGCTGGATATGGGAAACAATCGTTAGAGGGTAAAATTTTCTTTCAAGTGATTGCACAACAAGTTTATTTCCCAGGTAGCACTCTGCCTTTTTCACTCAGCAGCCACTGCAGAGATATCAAAGGAGTAATTTTAAAAATCAGCAATCCCATTACCAGACAAGTGAAATACCTTTAAAATAAAATAATGACCTCAATATCCTTGAGATAAAACATAAGGATGTTATATAATATATACCAAAGGTTTTCTTTTATTACTTATCTACACAGAATACATGTTGTTCTCAAGTGTTAGGGTTAGAACGTTTTTTCTTTTCACTTTTTTTTTTTTTTTTTTTTTTTGGAGAGAGCTTCACTCTGTCATCTAGGCTGGAGTGCAGTAGCGTGATCTCAGCTCACAGCAAGCTCTGCCTCCTGGGTTCATGCCATTCTTTTGCCTCAGTCTCCTGAGTAGCTGGGACTACAGGCACCAGCCACCACACCCAGCTAGTTTTTTGTATTTTTTAGTAGAGATGGGGTTTCACCGTGTTAGCCAGAATGGTCTCGATCTCCTGACCTCGTGATCTGCCCACCTCGGCCTCCCTACAACGTTTTTTCTTATATATCACTTCTAAAATCTAATGTCTTTCATATATTATATAACTGTATTAATTTGTATATTGCTTTCATTATCCCATGTTTCAATTAGAAAAATTTTTTTTGTACTGTTTAATTTTTTCTCTAATGATATCTACTAAAACTCTCAGTAGATTTTTATCCTTTTAAATATATATTTATCCATATTTAAATGGGAGGATTAGAAGATAAGGAAACAACAGACAACTTGAAATGTATAAATGAGGATAAAATATATTTTAGATCATATGCCTAGGAACTCTTGCCACTAGTTTCATCCTTGTTACTACATTATCCTTCTACTCATTTCACCTCATATATAGTGTGATGTCAGTACTTTTTCTTAAATGGGGCTGCAGCATGGATGGTATTTGCAGGCATGTAGGTGCAAAGCAGTGCCCCAAGAGGTTGGACATATCCATATAGGTGAGCAGCAGGACTGTATTCAGATTATTTTATGCCCCATTCTTCACTGTGGTTGTGTTGAGTTTTCTCACTAGTGTTGGTAGCTTAAACTCTGCTGTAGCTCTCCAGATGTCTGTCCTAGATCTAGAAAGACAGAAATAGGTAGAAAATAACATCAGTTGGGTGGAGGATGGGTGGTCATAAAAAAAAAAGATTTTGCATCGGTGTATTTGTACACTGTAAGTAATTGACAACATTGGGTCCTAAATCTACGTAGAAGTTGTGGGACCAGACTTCCAGAGTTCCTGGTTAAGATCTGACGAATCTGCTCCCCAACACTTCTCACTTATTTTCCCTATTTGACTTTGTGATGTGGTCAGTTTCCTACCTTGGTTAGGCCTGAGACAATCAATGTGAATTGAGTATAAGTGTGTGTGCATTTTGTGTGTGTGTGTCAGAAAGAGCGAGAGAGAGCGAGAGATTGAGAGAGAGAGAGAAAGGGGGGTAGATTTTTTATGAGGAATCAAGTGAGACAACCCTGGCAGATATCCAAGTAGGAAATCTCTTCCTCTGTTAATCCTAGCAAAGAGGTAGTGTGATACAACTCTTTTAATGCCTGCCTACATGGGTTTAAAGATATGAAATGATGTATAGCTTTGCATGAAATGATGTATATGAAATGATGGGCATGATGTAACAGAATGCCCATAGGCAGAATGTTTTGCCTCATACCTCGAGCCTTCTAGGAGCTGCTTAACTGGACTAAAATTATGGCTGTCACAATATAGGGTGGTTCTGCAATCAGAAATAGCATTGCCCCCGCCCGTGCAATTATATTACCTTCAAACAGTGCAGAAGACTCACAATGTACAGCATGGTTTCTCACTGTCAACACTATTGATATTTTAGGCCAAATAATTCCATATGCATAGTAGAAAGTTTTGCAGCATTCCTGGTATCTACCCACTGGATGCCAGTTGAAACTGCCATTCCCCATACAATTGTGACAGTTAAAAATGTTTCCTGACATTGCCAAATCTAGGCAAAATAGCTCTGGACTGAGAACTACTATGTCAGTAGTCCAGTATGAGATACTCCCATAAAACCTTCAGGATTAGCCAATGATTTTCACTACTGTCTTTCATCACACATCCTCAATTTTAAGTGTATTGTTCAGATAACTTCATAGTGACAAACTAGCGACCTGACAGGAGATGGACCGTCAATGATGTGCTAAGTTCTAGTTGCATGTGACCCTTAACCACTATTGGTATGTTTCCTGATCTGTAAAATGGGAAATATACTAGATCTTAACATCTATAATGTGTGTGTGTGTGTGTGTGTGTGTGTGTGTGTGTGTGTGTGTGTGTCAGAGAGAAAGAGAGAGACAGAGAAACGAGAGAAATGAAGTTCTTGACAGTTCCTGGTCATTCGTCTTTTCTCCTTGTGGATGTTTAAACATCGCCATCTAGTGGCAACCTCGAAGTACTTTTTTATTGTAGGTTACTGCGGAGATAATTTGAGTATCTTGGAAAGGGAAGGGAAGGATAATAAATGTAACATTTACCTTAATATAAGAATTATGTAATTCAGCTCACTTGAAGATATAAAAAAGATACTTTTAATGAGCTCCCAAATTCTAATTTGCTTTTGGTATTTACCAGTAAACATTCTTGTGTTCACTTAATTTCAGATAATTTTTATAAAAGTTTTTATTAATTTTAATCCTAATTTGTACAACAGTAAATTTCATAAGCTATTTAGAGGGGATTCCATGGAGGCATATAATAAATCATGAATCAATGAAAACAATCTTAGGATCAGACTTTGAAACATGATTGTTAATTACAGAAGAATGGAGAAAGTCACAATCTCTTTGGAGGACTAGTGAATATTTCACAAACTTGTCTCCACTCCTGTTGACGCTAAACGTAGTTTTGTGTGTGTCTCTTTGAAAATCTTATTGGGCGCAGAGATTATACATTAGTTCACTTTGTGTATGTAATAATATCTGGTTATTAATTAGCAATTGAACATTTCAAGAACAGATTCAGAGTTTTCTACACAAGGCTGTATGAATAAACCAGACTATTATTTTGTCTATGCTGCCTTATACATATCCAGTTCATGTTACGCACATTCGTATGATCCAGGAGTCCTACAGAACAACTGAAATCAGCCTCTGTTTTGTATAATGAAGTGTGAAGTAAATTGATAGTAGCTTAGGAGTCAGAAAAGTTTTGATTTTTAAAAACTAAGAATATTTTTCTAAGATATCATTTTTTAATATAAGTTTTTAAGGCTAGGTATTCTGCTTCTATTTAATATATAAATTTGCTTATTTATCCCACTACTGCAAGAAATAAATATGTCTATATAAATGTTTAAATATATTAAAATAATTAAATTTCTGAATAGCTATGATGCCACCCTCCCTAAAACCATCATATACAAATGGCCGCCTCTGCCACCTGAGCTTGTCCTATGTTTGCTCCCTCTGCACTATCAGCTCCCATTTGAATTGCTTACTCTGGGCCCATAGGTATTCTCATGTTTAATCATGGGAGTTCTTTTTTTTAATTATTAAACTTCATTTACCATATTTCCCTTGATCCCTGCTTAAAATTATAAAAAGCATATTGTCTTATGACTTTTTTGTCCTTTCTTTTTAAAGCCTGTCAAGATTCTTTAGGGTTAAGGAGCCAGAAAATACTTAACTAGCCTTGTGGGAATGATGAGGTTAGAGGACGGAGCATTTCCAGAACTGAGGACGTGGCTGTTCCCCAAGCTGCCTTCAGAATGTGGGTTAGGAGAAGGGTGGAATTTGGCAGCTAGAAATCATTGCTCACTTCTCTGAGAACTTAGACTTGGCTGGGTCACAGTGCCTTTGCCTCTAATTTCTCAATGGTCTAGTCTTCCTGTGGGGGTAGGAAGGAAAATAAAGGGTGCCAGGCTTAAAGTATTAAAGAGGACTGAAAGGTAACAATACAATATGCATGTACTGAGTGTCTAGTATGTACCAGGAACTATGCAAAGAGTTAAACAATTAGATAGAAAATTTCTACAAACTCCAATCAAGGGGTTCTTGAATTTTGGGGGGAAGGGAGACGTTAAGCAGACATGTACATAGTTACTGTAATTTTACTGACAGACAAGTGAATTTATAATTGTTGATCAAATACCCTTGCATGGCAAAAACTCAATCAAATAAGGAAGTTCACTCTAGAATAGGGTTGAACTGAAAAATTTAAAAATAATTATTCTAGGAATGCTGATTTCTGGGTATTTAACACACTAAATAAAGTTCTTACCCAGACCATATCTGAATGGTATAAGTTCAGACCTATGCTAAAATCAGCAGTGATGTGGCTGATGAAATTACTCTAAGTGGCTAGATTGCCATTTATTTTTAAAATAATAAACACTCCCTTGCCATTAAGAAGTCTGTGCCTTTAGCTTTCTACTAAGTGTATATTTGGCAGTGGGTTCTAATTTTAACTGGCTTGTTTTCCAGGGTCCTCGTGGACCTCAGGGAATTGATGGAGAACCAGGTGTTCCTGGTCAACCTGGTGCTCCAGGACCTCCTGGACATCCGTCCCACCCAGGACCCGATGGCATGAGCAGGGTGAGTTGTGTGCATTGTTCAACGTCATGTACAGATCGTGTTTTAAATTATTGATATATTGTTAGGATTTTAAATCGTCTCAGTTCAGATATTGACACTTGACTGTAAGAGCAGTTATATAAGGTCAACACTGCTATGGACAATAAAACTAATAAACCTACAGGGAATTGTTGGAAAAATTTGAAGAAGTATTTTCTAAAGTACTACTTCAAATTGTTTGTATTTCTCAATGTCAGGTCTGGAGTTCATGAGCTTTGTTTTTTCTATTGATTCTAAAGAACCACTGCTTTTTCCCCCTTTAAATGAAATGAGAGATTTATCTGTCCTATTCTCTAGGCTAAGAATGCCAACAAAATCTGCTCCATATCCTCCACAAGAGAGGATGACACATCCATGATGAGGGATATGAGAAGGCCTTTGAGTTGACGCTAAAAATGACACCTAATTATTTCTCCAATTTTAGTTTTTTTACTTGAAGTAAAGTCAAACAAAATGTCTTTCAATACCTACTTCTTTGAATTGTTAGTGGCAGACATAGGGGATTTATAAGTACAGGCATACCATGGAAATATTGTGGGTTCAGTTCCAAACCACCTCAATAAAGTGAAATACTACAGTAAAATGAGTTGTGTGAATTTTTTTTTGTTTCTCAGTGCATATAAACTTACATTTTTCCACAATGTAGTCTGTTATAAAGTGTGTGATAGCGTTATGTCTAAAAAACAAGGTATATTCTTTAATTAAAAATACCTTATTGTTAAAAGTTGCTAATAATCATCTGACCCTTGAGGAAGCCATAATCTTTTTGCTGATGGGGTGTTTTGCTTTGATGCTGATATTTGCTGACTAATAAGGGTGGTATTGCTGAAGGCTGGAGTTGCTATGGTAATTAAAAAAATAAGACAACAATGAAGTTTGCCATATCAAAATCCTTTGTTGTCATTTCAACAATATTCACAGTATCTTCATCAGGAATAGACTGCATCTTGAGAAACTACTTTCTTTGCTTATTCATAAGAAGCAAGTCCTCATCTGTTAAATTTTTATCATGAGATTACAACAATTAAGCAACATCTTCAGGCTCTACTTATAATTCTAGTTCTGTTGCTTTTGCCATTATATCTGCAATTACTTCCCCCATTGCAGTCTTTAACCACTAAAATTCATTTGTGAAGGCTGGAATCAACTTCTTCCAAACTTCTGTTGAGGCTGATATTTTGACCAATCAATCAAGAATGTTCTTAATGGCACCTAGAATGATGAATCCTTTCCAGAAGATTCTCAATTTATTTTGACCACTATATTCTTAAGTAATAAGATTTAAAAGTTGAAATTTATTTTGATCCATGGGCTGCAAAATGGTTTTTGTATTAGCAGGCATGAAAATGACATTAATATCCTTGTGTATCTCCATCAGAGCTCTTATATGACCTAGTGCATTGTCACTGAGCAGTAATATTTTGAAAGGAATCCTTTGTTTCTGAGCAATAGGTCTCAATAGTGGGCTTGAAATATTCAGTAAACAATGCTGTAAAGGCTGCAAACAGATGTGCTGTTATCAAGGCCTTGTTGTTCCATTTATAGGGTACAGGCAGAGTTGTTTAATCATAATTCCTAAGCATGCTAGGATTTCCATAATAAGAAATAAACCCTGGTCTTAGCTTAAAGTCACCAGCTACATTAACCCCTAACAAGAGAGTAAGCCTGTTCTTGGAAGCTTTGAAGCCAGGCATTGACTTTTTCTCTCTAAAAATGAAAGTCCTAGATGACATCTTCTTCCAATAGAAGACTGTTTTGTATACATTGAAAATCTATTGTCGAGTGTAGCCACGTTCATCAATGATGTTAACTTGATCTTCTGGATAACTTGCTGCAGTGTCTACATCAGCATTTGCTGCTTCACTTTGCACTTTTATATTATGGAGATGGCTTCTTTCCTTAAACCTCATAAACCAACATTTTCTAGCTTCCAACTTTTCTTCTGCCACTTGCTTGCTTCTTTCAGCCTTCACAGTATTGAAGAGGGTTAGGGCCTTGCTGTGGATTCGATTTTGGGCAAGATAATGTTGTGGCTCATTTGATCTTCTATCCAGACTACTAAACCTTTCTCCATATTAGCATTAAGGCTGTTTTACTTTCTTATTATTTGTGTTTACTGAAGTCGTACTTCTAATTTTCTTTAAGAACTTTTCCTTTGCGTTCATAAGTTGGATGACTGTTTGGTGCAAGAGGTCTAGCTTTGGCCTATCTTGGGTTTCAACATGCCTTCCTTACTAGACCATTTCTAGCTTACAATGTAAAGGGAAAGATGTGAGACTCTTTCTTTCACTGTTGTGTCTCAGGGAATAAGTAGGCCCATGTAGAGGAAGAGAGATGGGGAACATCTGGTTGGTAGAAGAACACACATAGTATTTATTGATCAAGTTTACTGTCTTGTATGAGCATGATTCAAGGCACCCAAAACAATTGCTTTAGTAACATCAAAGATCACTGAACACAGATCATCATAAGAGATATAAGAACAATAAAGATATTAAAGTATTATGAGAACTAACAAAATGTGACACAGAGACACAGAGTAAACACATGCTGTTGCAAAAATGGCACCAGTTGTCTTGCTTGGTGCAGGGTTGCCACAAGACTTGAATTTGTAATAAACATAATATTGGTAAAGCACAGTAAAATGAGGCATGCCTTTAGATTGAGACCTTAGCAAGGATACATAGGAAGCCTGAATATGATTTTTGCTTTACAAAAGTTCATACACATTTTTTTCAACAGATTGTAGAAGAAATTGCCAATTTATTTATAAACAGCACACACATTCTTTCCCACCAAAATTTGGAAACTAATGTGACTACTAAAATGTATATGAACAATTTTGGTCAGTTTGATTACTAGGGTTTTTTAATTGTGAAAGAGAGTAGGTCAAACTGTTTCCGATCTTGGAACAGTCAGGGATTAATTAAAAGGACTATAAAAGTTTTATCGGCCGGGCGCGATGGCTCACGCCTGTAATCCCAGCACTTTGGGAGGCCGAGACGGGAGGATCACGAGGTCAGGAGATCGAGACCATCCTGGCTAACACGGTGAAACCCCGTCTCTACTGAAAAAAAAAAATACAAAAAAAAAGTAGCCGGGCGAGGTGGCGGGCGCCTGTAGTCCCAGCTACTGGGGAGGCTGAGGCAGGAGAATGGCGTAAACCCGGGAGGCGGAGCCTGCAGTGAGCTGAGATCCGGCCACTACACTCCGGCCTGGGCGACAGAGCGAGACTGTCTCAAAAAAAAAAAAAAAATTTATCAACTTACGTAAATATAATTTAAAGTTTACTGGGCATTGAACAAACAAAGAATATCATCCAAAAATAGTCCAAAATGGAATCTGGAATCTTTAGGACAAATGTTCTAAAGGCATCTTTTAGGTTTTGTTTAGATGTTTGGCGTGTCTAACTGTGGGAAGAAATCAGTTAAAGAGACTTAAACCTGCAATCAATTAGACTGGCTAGTGATTATCAGAACAACCCATGTTTTTATCAAGTATCAGACATTTGCCACGTTGCAGAAATTGCTCTGGAGCAACATACTTATAAAATACTCTGGGAAAGAATGGTCAATCAAAGGCAGAAACAATCAAAACAACTTAAGTCTTTTTCCAAGCTTTAAAATCAAACACTTAGAATGGCTGTTAGAAGAGGCATTCTATAAGAATTCCAGAGAGTGTCCATTTATCCATATGAAAAGGATGTTGATGTATGTCTTTTACTGTAGAAATAATGTCAACACATTGCTTTTACAGCCGTTTTCAGCTCAAATGGCTGGGTTGGATGAAAAATCTGGACTTGGGAGTCAAGTAGGACTAATGCCTGGCTCTGTGGTAAGCATAAATTTTACTGATCATTGAAGTACTTCAGTGAAAAAATTATTTTAAATGGAGAATCTTGAGTTAACTAGTCAAAGAATAACATGCATCTTCTTAAACACACTCATTCATTCATTCATTCATTTAATTTATTTACTCTACTGTGTGTCAGTTAAAAGCCCGGCATGTTTCATTCATAATTATGCACACTTTTTGTTGACATTAATAAAGGTCTATCTGTATATTTTATTTAATATTGGAAGAAAATAAAGGAGTTTAAGACATATAACCACAATCACAATAATAAAACCTATAGATTTATTAATAGAAAACAAAACTATTTTATGGTGCTGTTAGAAACAGTGGTTTGGTAAAACTTTGAAATGAGATGTTTTGCTATTTTCATTTTTATTATTTTCTACTTAATATCCTCTGGCTGCCTTATTCCAACAGCTCTATGGTTTCCTGGCTGGGTCTTCTCAACATTCTTATCCTCTTTTGAATTTCTTCAACATCAGAAAGACTCCCATTTTTTTCCTGGATATTTGGAGCAATGCAATTTTATTGACTAAATTAACACTTTTAAAACCAACTCTCCATATTTTATTGCTTATAACATAATTCAAAATAATTCCCGGTTAATAGAATTTCAGGCAATAAGAAGTGCAAAATCAGACCTCATAGATAACCACCCCTACTATCCATCCTTAAGGCCAGCATTATGAGCATTTTAAATATTATTTGTATATTTTTAAAGTTACTAGTAATATGGCATCATTTAGTGATTCTTTCGGGATTTTTTTTTGAGTTGCATGTTTTTATCCATTTGGAGTTTAAATTACATATGTAATTTTAAATGGAGCTTTTCTTACTATATGTTCCATTCAAAATAAAAATTTAAAATTTTGCCATAAGAATAAATTTGATTTTAATTTATTCTACTTTTTTAAAGTATGATATTTAAAAATAGTAATAGACATATAATAATCAATGTTCTAAAATCTCATTTTTGTTTTCTCTAATAGACATATAATAATAAATGTTCTAAAATCGCATTTTTGTTTTCTTCCTTTTGTTATGCCTCAGTGGAACGATTTCATGTTTAAATGAGGAAAGCCTGTGTGGATAGTTTCAATCAATGTTGTGAAAGAAAGAAATCACCCAGGAAACTCAGTGCCCCAGATCATTTTCAACTCATATTTAATATAATCTAGTCATTATTGTTGACGTTTCATCTACCTTTAATTCAACTTATTTAAGTTATAAGAATTATCTGCTGTGAATCTGTAGAATGCTGTGAATCTGTAGAATTAAATAGGCAGTTTGAGAACTAACTTATGTCTGCCAAGATTTTTCTTTATTCGGATGTTCTCATTAACAGAACCATCCATTAAACACACAAGCGTTCTTGTTCTAAAGACAAGGGGTGTGTACAGACATACGGCTCATTTCTCTTTATAACACTGAGGGTATGTATAAAATCATCCCAAATGTTGTCCAAGCTTTAATCTTGAATTTAGCTGCCTTCCAAATGAGTGCAGATGGAGAATGTCATCATCCCCCTTTGTCAAAGCTTCACTTTTCCAGATTCTAGAGATGATTCAACATTTTTGAAATATTTGACTGAATTGTCATGAGTACTATGCAACATTTCTCCTCATTTGTTTTTAAGGGTCCTGTTGGCCCAAGGGGACCACAAGGTTTACAAGGACAGCAAGTAAGTCTCTTTATAATTAAGTTACATACTATAGGAAAAAGATACACACATATATTACATAAGGTCTCTGTGACATGACTGCTTTTGGCTGGTTTTAAAATTTTATATTGTAATGCTCACTTCAAATAGGATATATTAAAGAGTTTTTATTTAGAAATATATACAGCATGTTTTTGCAAAGTTTATTGGGATAAATTTTTATCATCTGATTTCTTTATGTGACTGACCTCCGATAACAAGATTACATGCCTTTGCGTCTGAAGAAATTCATTATGTTATGTCATGAAAATGTTCATAATAGGTTATATGCCAACTCTGAAGCTATGCAATCAGATCGTAGGAGGCAATCCCCATGTGATATTATTAGAAATAAGAATTAAGATGTTTGTTCCATGGGATCTTTAGGAAGAACGTAATGCAATATACTTTTAAAATGCCTATCAGATGCAGTAAAATAGTGATGTAGACCTATTTTTATTTTTTATAGCAATTCAACAGGCATCAGAAAATAGTATTTTAAAAGAAAGAATGAAAATAACCTTTAGTTCAGTCAAGATTACCACATTGTCATTATCATGTGTGTGGAGTTTTACTTCAAGCAATCAGTGAATAGAAAAGGTAGTTGATGATGGTGATGATGATGATGTTGATGAGGAGAACTGCCACTGATTGAGCACTCACGCACTCTGTGCCAGCACTATTCTAGGTTCTTAACATACATTAATCACTTAAGCAGCCATAACAGCCTAATAAGGTAAGTACCAATATTATTCTGATTTTACACTTTAGGAAACAGTTATAGACAGATTAAGTAACTTGCCCAAAGTCACACAGCTGGAAGATGGCAGAGCTAGCTGTCTGAACAATTACACTGTATATTGAGAGAGCACAGGATTTAATATTCTATTTTTCCTTGGTTTGTATATACACTTTGTTCTCAATTGTAGGGTGGTGCAGGACCTACAGGACCTCCTGGTGAACCTGGTGATCCTGGACCAATGGTAAATGTCAAGTAAGCATGTAGACCCAGTTACATTTGGGTCCACCGTTATAATGATGTCAAATACTGAGTTAATTTATCTTCCCAGGTCCTCCCTAATGTAGGAAGAAATAACAATCCAGTTTGGGAGTCCTGTTCTATGACCCGTGCTTAAGCTATATGTTTCTCATAGCAGAATATTTAAATTCAAAGACTGATTATGATCATTAGACAGTGCTGAGTGATTTGCATTCATGCAATTACACTTTTTTTTCTTGTTGAGCACATGATCTGAGGGATGCAACAAAAAATTCAAAACATTAATAAAACTATTTTCTCTTTTTCAACAATATTTATTATTTTCATTCGTCTCAATAATATCGTGACATTTCATTTGTCTCAATATTTTGAATTATATTATTGGTAAGTAAAGGTAAATATTCTTTTTTTCCTTTTGTTTTGTTATTAGGGTCCGATTGGTACACGTGGACCAGAGGGCCCTCCTGGTAAACCTGGGGAAGATGTAAGCTACCTTTCCTCATTTTCCCGTCAGGTTTTGAAGAGGCGAAGGAGTTACAATGTTAAAAAGAATGTTCTGTATTAATTTCCATTACATTTCCCCACCCTTTTAGCTTCCATTAAATTCAATGTAAACAGAAGAACTCAGAATAGAAGTTTACAAATATCTAAAAGGGGCTCTAATTTGCATAGTATTGTATTATTCGGTACTACTGTCTCTTCTTGCATTCCCTGGGTTTTTGTTAAGATTTCTCCATTAGATGCTAGGCTTGTTGTCACAGTAGCAAAAACCTTTCCTAGTGGAACCACTGAAATTATCTGAAATAAAAAATATATTGCTTTGATGGAATACATCATTATGAGGTCTTATATAAAAGGAATTTTAAAAATGTGTTAGTAGTATAGTGCCAATATGGCTCCCCAATGATGAAAAAATGATTTCTTCAATTGGATTTTTAATTAAAGTTAAGACCCAACTCCAGATTTTAACATTAAGGACGTGTAATCAGAGAACAGTGTGCAATAGCAGACTTATATTTCTAGATTCTTTTCTTAGTTGTACCAAAGTTGAGGATCAAATTATGGGTAGGCCATTAATTTCTATGTGATACTAAACCAAGTATTAATAAATATTTTCTCTTTGTGAGTCATAAGATTCGTTTAAACAGGTTACATTGAATTTGGCTATAGAGCATGTATTTCTGGTAGTCCTTTCTTTTTAACCACAGGAAAGAAATGGAAAGTAGTATTTTAACAAGCAATACTTTAATTCAGTGTCATGTGATCATATAGAATTCTATAGTATATATCCTATAGCATACATGTATGTTTGTGTGTATAAATTTTGATATTCATAAAATAGTGAGCTAGATCAGACCAGGAAAATTTTCAACAATTTATTCTTCTGGATAAATTAATGAAAGCCACAGACTAACCTGATAGAATCGAGTACTATCAGGAATATAGGGAATAGAGCCTATTTTTATTTTATTTTTTTTGCACTGTTTAGAGAATTGCACATTAGCTTTCTAAAGAAGGCTGTTTTATCAGTAATTTATCATTTAGTTTCAAAGAAGAACCTTTTAATCACTTTTGCCTCCCCAATCTCCTACATTTTTTCCATAAAGGGTGAACCTGGCAGAAATGGAAATCCTGGTGAAGTGGGATTTGCAGGATCTCCGGTAAGTTTATACTCAACATAAGGCAAACTTTGAAAAATAAAGAACATTGAATTAAATTGCAATTCTCTGTATGCACATGTATCAGGCACTAAGTAAATGGAGACAAACAAGCATTGTTTGTTTCTGTAAAAATGTGAAATGTCACAGGACATTTTGCCAGAGTGATGGCTCTGCTTTGCATTGGCACCATAAATACGCCTTCTGGAGCTAGAGAAGTATATCGAACATAACATGAATACCCTCCAAACTGAGCATCAAATCCTCAGAAAATTCAGAAAAAATAGTTTGT
This sequence comes from Papio anubis, assembly GCF_008728515.1. Lineage (NCBI taxonomy): Eukaryota > Metazoa > Chordata > Mammalia > Primates > Cercopithecidae > Papio > Papio anubis. The sequence goes on along the minus strand of NC_044985.1, from coordinate 72,768,804 downwards.
TTTTTTCATAAAATGAGTTACCAGCTTGACCTATTTACAGTTCACACTTCAATCCTATTTTAGCTTTTTAAAATCCTTTTAATATTTTTACTTTATATTGTCACATATGTCTAAACAATAGCTTGAAGAAAAGCTTGTTGCCTTGTTTTTTATCAACTAGGGACAATAAATTATGGACGAGATGCCTCTTTGGCTGCTCCCCAAACCGTAATTTTGGCTGAAATTCTTGATTAATGTTCTGGGTCCTAAAATCATATGACAATATACACTGATTTCCAGCCCTCCTAACACAGTTGTTTTCTTCCCCTTTGGCTCCCTAAAAGAATAGACCCCTGGCAACTACTCCACCAGAATCCAAGATCTGGCCCCTTGGCCATTCTCTGAACCCACCTGTCTCTCATCACTCAAATTGCTTTGCCAGGCCCTCTTCAGAATGTGTTACACTGGCCATGGGGAAAATTAGAGTATGATAAGCAAGCAAAAATCTTCCTCAAGCATTCCTACTTCTTGGGTTTCTCCTGCCCAATAGCCCAAACATTCACTCTCCTATTTATTATATTTTCTATAATTTCATTATGTTTCTACCACTCAATACAATCAACAGTACCACATTACTTTCTGTTTACTTTCTGAAAATTGATGAGGTTCAATGCTAGGAAATGTTTTAAACAAATGAATGCTCCCTTATCTTTTAAGGGAAATTTACAAGGCTCAAAGGATTATTTGGTTGCAAACATAAACCAGTTTCCCAACTCCCTGCTTTCTTTCCTCCTCCATCAGCCTGGGAAATAAATGCAGACAAAGGCATGAGGTTTAATCATTAGCACAGATGTCCTTTTCAACCCATCCAGGTTTGAACTTCCCAAGTCCTGCTGCACTCTTGCTCATGCTCACAGTGTGGGCCCTCCATGGGGAGGAAGGGTGCCCCGCCAGCACACCACAGATGCACTGTGCAAGCTCAGTGCAATGTGTGATTGCACTGTAATGAAAGTCCTGGGTCAGCAGAATGAGAATTTTTTATGAGCATTAGGACATCTGGTTCATTTTCTTGTTACATTAGGGATATGTAATCACATGAGAATTTCCCTTGCAGACCATAAAAACTGAAGTTAACTAATTATTTGAAATAACATAGCTCAGCAATTCTCCTATAGGCTTAGATGGGTCTGCACTAAGTTGCCTGCTAAGGATGGAGAGGAGACAAATCTCTGTAAAATGAGGCCTTAAGTTGAAGACTTAACGGGAGTTCTTGATGTGAAATAATTCTTGAGCAGGGTTGTGTAAACAGAAGAATTAATGGGACTTCATTTGTTCAGAGAGCATGATTTGTTTTACCCCTACTGTGATAACCCTCTAAAACACTAAAGAAATAATTTTCTTTCAAGAGGTCACAGAGGAATTATTGCTTTGATTTTGTTATATGAATTTCATTCATTGAGTTCTTATTCAACCGTTTAGAAAGAGTGAATGAAACCTATGATTTGCAGAGCAGAAGGATTTTGTTATCTGTGTAAGATCATGCTAGGACAAGAGAAGTTCCTTAGGAAAGGTTAAAGGACTATGAAAGTAAGAAATATTAAACCATTTCTTTATTCAGTTGTTTATCCAATGATTATTCATAGAATGTCCATTAACCAAACATAAGGCTAACTGCCAGCTATACATAAATTAACAATAATAATCAATACGTGATAATATCAATCAATGCTATCAAGGTGCTAAATATACTGGCTACAGTGGTAATGCCAATTCAAAGCAAAATCAAATTAATGTAGGCCATGATAATAAGTAAATAAGTAAGTCACTAGCTTGGTATCTATTTTAAGACGGTATAAAAAAACTTTCATGCATCATTTCAAAGTAATTGTACCACTGGATTTGATTTTCTGTGGTATTTCTGTTGTTTTTTATTTAATGTGTTTAGGTGAAAGCTACATAGAATTTGCAGAAATTAATTATTTAGTCAAGAAACAAAGCATTCTCATATTTCTTGACTTTCTTTTCTGTTGGATATTTTGTTTATTCATTTAGCTTTAAAAATAATTATAAATCCACAAAGTTTCTCCTAAACAATTTATTTTAAAAATTCCTGACCACATTATAATACTATTCTTCCCATCATATTCTGCTGCCAATATTCAGAAATTCATAGAAAATAAAAACATTGGTTTGCTACAAAGGCATTTAATGTTGTACCATAAATAAAGCACAATAAAGAAAGAAAAGGATATTTTTATCTCGAATTTCTCTCCTGAATATTTTTTCTCTACCTTGGTATAGTCAATTCTCATATTGGACATATTGATTCATGCTTATATTTTGTTTTCACTAATAATTATAACACAGTGATGTCATGTGAAAAATTTTAAATGTCATTAACTCAATACCTGGTATTAATTTGTATCCTTGTATAAGTCATGTTTCCATTTCTAACAGCATATTTACTTTGCTAATTTTGGTCACCCAGATATATTTTGACAGATAAAAGTATATTGCTTTTTGGTGTTGTTGTTCTTCTTAATATGTTGCTGGAAAACTGTGTACTAGCTATTTTTTGTGGAAAATGATATATTAAGGAATTTTGCATCCTTATTGACTCTAAAATGGCTTATCTATGTTTTCCTTCCAGGGAGCTCGTGGCTTTCCTGGGGCTCCTGGTCTTCCAGGTCTGAAGGGTCACCGAGTAAGTTCAATCTATTGTAATCCTCTCAGATACTGTAGTTTAGTGAATAGGCTCTGGGGAGCATTACCTTCAAAATCTTTACTAGTCAATTTGTTGATTGTCCTTAACTGTCTATGGTAGCAGTATTTATCTGTGGTTACTGAAATCATAAGTTTTTTATACATTTCCTTTGGGTTTAATTTGATTCAATAAAGAAATATATTTTGAGTTTTTACTGTGTACTGGACACTATGCTACAAAAGAGGATACAGTGATGAATGAGAAAAATCTCTGACCTGAAGCTTCAGGCTAATGGGGAATACGGATGAAAATTTAGGCAATTCCTATAAAGTGGAAGAGGTGACATGGTAGAGATAGAGAGTACTAGGTCACAGAAGGGGCCCAGTCTACCTAGACTTGGAAAGCAATAGAATGCCTTTTTTTATTACTGAAGATAATTACGATGTAACTATTATATATTGTTTACGTATGTAGAATCTATCATCTATCTAATCTATTTGTCATAATATCAAATAGTGATTTTCAATCAATATACACTGGCCTCTGTTTTGAGTAATTGAGATTTTGATTAAGATGTCTGGTCTGCTGCTATACTCGTTATTAAGTATTTTGAACATTCACCTTGAATACAAATGATATTTTATAACTATATGAACTCTGTAGTTATGTGTTTCCTCTAAAGCCACTATAAGTTTTTTATTTGTAGCTACAGATTAAATTTCTACAAAGTCACAAATGTTTGAAGGGTGAGAACATTGCAAGCTGAAAATGTTATTTAAAGGCGAAAACTCTAATTTTCCTTGAATAAGCTTTCAGAATAGGTTGAGAATTTGAAAATATTTTGAGCAACAACTTTAAATTTGAGATTCATTTTTATAAGGCAATTTTTGCAAGCTTATTTTTGGTTCTTCTTTTATGCCTTTGAGAATTGAAAAAAAAACAGGATACAAATACAAATTTATATTTTTCTTCTCAGGGACACAAAGGTCTTGAAGGCCCTAAAGGCGAAGTTGGAGCACCTGGTTCCAAGGTAATCTTATAATTATCTCACTGTAACCTCACTTTGGCTTCTTAGTTTTGCTTCAAATGTTTACACATTTTTCAGAACCATCTTAATTCAGCAGGAGAGAGGGCTATAAATAAATGGTTAGGTAAATAAACGTAATTTTTCAAAGATGAGTGGCAACGGCTTTACCATGACATGACTTAATATGCCTCCAAGAACAGCCTCCATGGCACTGGGTGTCTGCCAGTGTAGGATGGGTGTTGTCTTCATATGAAGATGGCACTGTGAATCTATCTTCTAAAATACAATCATTCATTTTTTGTCTTAAAAAATATCTGATAGATTTAGATAGTTCATTAGTCCCATTATTGAGTACTCCTTTAATACCAAGACCCTCTACCCATTGTTTCTTCTCAAAATTTATTTGTATTTCTACAGGCAGAAAAAACATCAAGGAAATATAACGGAATTTTTAGTGGAAAACATCATGACCTAATGTGGAAATCATTTGACTTTAAAATTTTTTATTTCTAAGTCTCCTAGAATAGATCTTAAGATAATATTACAATCAATTTTAGCTTTGTAAAGTTTTACTTGAGACATATCAGACATAGATAAGTCCTTTCCTGAGACTCCTGAGACTAGTTACTGCGGCTAGGTATGATAGTTTCCATCAATCTTAAGTCCCCAATATTAATTTATATGTATTTCTTTAAAACTATACTACTATTGCATTTTGAGAAGAAGTAATAGAACAACATTCTGAGATCCTATGTCAAAAGTACATCTTTCATATGCCCTCTTTGAAAATATGCTTTTAAAATTACACACACAGAGCAAAGTGATGTGAGTATCAGTTATAGGCTTCTCATACTGTAATGTATTCTCATTTTTGTTTTAGGGTGAAGCTGGCCCCACTGGTTCAATGGGTGCCATGGGTCCTCTGGTATGTGCTGGTTTTCTTGTTTCTTAAATTTCTAAGGTTATATTTCCTTGCATTTTAGATTATAACAAGAGAATTTTTTAATGAAAAGTAAAAATAAATGGAGAACGTAAGTTGGCTGGTAAAATAATCTTGATTACTAGCTGATAGACAAGCACAAGAGAGTTGAGCCCTTCTAATAGCAAAGGCTTTCAACATTTCATTGTTTCTCTTACCAGTTGAATGCCCTTATTCTTTTTCTATACACAGTGATCAAATCAAGATTATTGTAGATTTAGCCCATTAAAGCCAGGTTAAGTGAAATCTATCTATGTAAGGGGTGATAGGTTATTTATCTCCAAATGGGGAGAGTTTTTCAAACCCAACATTGCCCCTGGAAATACTATTGCTTGGTGGCCAATTATCTTGAGTCTCAATTGGATTGAGTGGGGTAGTCAGACTACCCTACATTTCAAATTAGGTGCTTCAAGAGATATTTCTTCTCTATCGTCATAGGGTCCGAGGGGAATGCCAGGAGAGAGAGGGAGACTTGGGCCACAGGGTGCTCCTGTAAGTATATCTGCTTTTACTTATACTGCTGAGATGTATATTTCAATTCATTTTTAGATTTAGTTTACTGAACTTGCCTTTTAAATGAAATTAACAGTACTGGTCACCTTTTTTTTTTTTTTTTTTTCCTTTTTCTTTTGGAATAAAGTCAGTTTTACAGAAAATTGAAAATAAAGTACAAAGAATTCTTGAACAACCTTCCCTTTGCTTTTAATGTTAACATACAGCCACAGTACATTTGTTGTCTACTTTAATACAAAAATTAAGAAAATAATGAATACATATAGCAGCTTGGAATATAATCCATAGAAAAACACAAACTTGGATATACTAATAAAATTACAATAATAAGAAACATTTATCAAAACCTTATTGTATGCCAAGAATTCTTCCAAGCATTTTATTTTATGTTCCTCATACTCCTAAAAGGTGGGTACTCTGAGTGCACTCTTCGAAAGAGCTGAGTCTCCTGATCACCTGTCTTTGATTCATTTTAATTATACAGATTGAGAAATACTCTTGCAGACTATTTATGTAACTTGAATCTGTATAGGAGGCATATTCTAATTATTCCTTTCACAACTCTCTGAAGGTCAGGCTATGCTGACTAATATTTCAAACTTATAGTTCATTACTTTACACCTACTTTGCTTTAGAGAGTTAAGGACTGTCACCTTTCCTCTATTATTTCAAGATCCGATCATCACCATTACTCTTAGCAATCCCAGGTTTACACTGTCTCTGCTATTACCTCCAGCCCATAGAGGACGACCGACTCAGAGCTACTCAACAGTACCAAATTCAAGGCCCTGATTTGGAAAGTGCAAGACCCTCTCACCAGCCCATTCTATATCAGTTTAGTAAGCAGAGTGTCCTAAGGGGATATAGAGGATATTATAGAATATAGTCAACTATTGGCTTATCCAGGCTAACATCATCTATCAATATAGTATGCTCACTTCTCTGTGCTTTCTTCTACTGTCTGCCAAGGGAGGTCTGACATTTCTGCCCCAGCATGGGCTATTGCTTTTCCCACATTTCTAAGAACTGTCTCCCATGTTAGCACTATTTCTCAGGGTTCTTACCAGGGTGTTAAATTGTAATATCATGAGACAGTGTATCCACATCATTAAAGGTTTCCAACTTTGTATTCTGTTTTTTGATACAGTGCCTTCAGGACCAAGACCCATACATTCTTTCTCAGATCCCACCTCTACCTAATGTTTAGGTCTTATAGGTGCTTTGGTGTATGATATCTTTTTTAAAAAGTAGTAGTGCTAGTTATTGGTCTGGTGTACAGAAGTGAGGCTTAAGTTGTCTGCCAAAGTAGAAGCTTAGGTATCATCTTCAACAAGAGAGAAGTACCAACTATTAATGGGGGGAATGGGCCACTTCTCTAGGCCCAGTGACTTTAGATGGACCTGAGATTTTAAAGTTCTTTTTATTTTCGTTTAAATTTTGAGGACAGGGTCTTACTCTGTTGCCCAGGCTACAGGGCAGTGGCACAATCATAGCTCACTGTAGCCTTGAACTCCTGGGCTCAAGTGATACTCTCACCTCAGGCTCCCAAATAGCTGGGACTACAGGCACATACCACCATTACTGGCTAATTTTTTTGTAGAAACGGAGTCTCACATTGTTGCCCAAGCTGGTCTAAAACTCCTGGCTTCAAGCAATCCTCCAGTCTCAGCCTCCCAAAGTGCTGGAATTACAGGCATAAGTCACCAGGCCCAGCTGAAGTTCTTCAGTGTGTTGATGCACATATCCTAATGCCACTCCTCTCAATCCAGGACCCTGACCATGACATAACAGACTTTCTAGGTTTGAGAATTCAACCATCCCACGAGCTCTCATAGTCTTGCATTAAGCCCTGTGCTTGGCCTGTTATTCAGCTTTTTCTTCTCTCTGGTTGCAGAAGATGAGAATTTAAAAAAATGCTGCCAAGGAGTCTTGCATTGGTGATTAATCACCATCAGCCTTTTAGTGTCTTTCTCCAATAGACACACTATACAAGACCCATGCAATTCCATCAGCTTTATAATTGTTATTTTCTTAATTCTTCTCAAATGCCCAAGATATTGCACCACTAGCCCATTCCTTTAAAATATCTCTGTTCACCATTGGTGACAATATTTGCCATTGTGCCATCGCAGCATGCCAAGGGTGATTCATACTCCGACTGTCACCAGCTGACCAGTGGGAAATCCAGCTTAAAAATCCCATTTTAGAGTTTGCTTTCTTGTAACCACTCTGGCATCAATGGTCTTAGGGTCTTAGGTCAGGTTTCCTGGAAACAGCCTCAGGAAAGTGACTTGTATACAGTACGGGAAATTTATTGGTGAGTACTCTTAGAAACTATTTTTCAAGGAATGAATAAAAGCAGGGTTTGTCAGAGGGAGAAATTGAACTGTGTTGCAATTGCAACAGAGATCTCAGTCAATTTCAGGGGAACTATGGAGCTGAGATGGCTCTTGCAGGCTTGTCTCAAATAAGGGCCAATGCTTTGTATCCCTGCATTGACCAAGGAAAGAGTGCAGTCTTGAGAGAGCTAATTCCCTTTAGCTGAGGGCAATTCCTAGGGAATGTCTCAATAGCGAGCCATCAGCAGGTTATATTTCCAGCTGACAGGATGAATACTTCAGTACTTAAGGGAGTCCTGGGTGAAACCCACAGGATTCATTATAACTTCATTTATCTCTTTCTGTGTGTTTTATTTTCTGGACGTTGCTTCTCTGAGTTAATCTGGCTATTAAGAACATTGAGGTGTTCAAATTTTCATTGTCTCTGAGTTCATATGTTAGAAGATGATACATTAAAGTAAAAAGAATCATTTTAATCAGTTTCATTTTCTCAATCTTGATTTTATTTCTTATTGCTATAAGGATAGATGCATTTATGACTACCATATCAGCTTGTGTAAATGTATTTATATTGCTATTAACTGAGTGAGGGTTATTGTCAGTTAACTTTAATATTTATTCTTCAATTTTTAACTTGGAAATTTTTTATAAAGCAAATAAATTATGAGAAAATACAGTATAAAATGTAATCTTATCCTATCGTCTCCTTTTTCTCTTAATTAGGGACAACGAGGTGCACATGGTATGCCTGGAAAACCTGGACCAATGGTGAGTTATATTACTTTCATATTAATTCATTAATTTATTCATGCATTCTTCCATTTGTATATTCAAAAACATTTACAGAGCACTCACCATGTTCCAGACACTTGGAATAAAAAGCTGATGGACACACAGTACTTCTTCAACACTGTTCTATTAAGGAACAGAGATATTAATATTGTTATGTAACATAATTGTTAACTCCATAATATAGTATACAACTTCAGGTGTGGGAACAACTTTCAAGTCAAGTCCTGAAAGATAAGTATTTAATATATAAAATTGGCAAGAATATAACATTGTCCAGAGGATACATGGATGAGAAAACACAGTGGGCTCAGAAAATTCTAGGAAGGCAAAATTGGATTGAGAGGCGGGAGCTAGATCATGAAGGACTATACTTACCATGTTAAATGGTTTTTGAGCTTTTTTCTATAGTAGTTAATGTGAGATCATTCAGGGATTTTAAACATAAGAACATTATGACCAGAGGATAATCTGTTGGTAATGTTTGAAGATAAAATGAAGATGGCTAAGAATAAAGAATGAGTTTGAATACCACTGGCATAATTCCAGAAAGAAATTATAAAGATGTGAACTAAACTTATTATGGTAGTAACAGAGGCCGACTGCATGTCAGTGAGCTAACAACTCTAATGGACATGGCCCAGTAGATTTCTGGTTTCAAGTGTTTGATGGATGATGTAATTTATCTGAAATTGGAAATAAAGAAAGAGGAACAGGATACCGTTTGTGAGTTTGAGTTTAGAATGGGAATAAATGAGTTCAATTTTGTGATTAGGTTTGCAAGAGTGGAGCTCAGGATAGAAATTTGAATTTCAAATGTAGTTTTGGAAATTTTTAACATACAGGCAATACATACAGCTGTGGGAGTAAAAGTGTAACATGGAATGAGAAATGATGAGGTCTCAGTGTGTACCAATATTTTGTATACTGTGCTTTTTTGTGCTTGGTATGGACAAGGCTATTGTATTTTGCTTCAGACCATCTTGCAGTATTTCACAGGTAATCCTCTGTAACTATGAACCTTTAATTCACGCTTCAAGACGGAAATCTGGACACTTATTTAACTATTGCAAATTAGCTAGACAACTAGATCTAGATCATGAAGAGCTGTACTTACACACTTAAAGGACTTTTGAGTTATTTTCTATTGTAATTAATGTGAGATCATTCAGAGATTTTAAACATAGGAACTTTATGACCAGAAAGATCATCTCCTGGTAATGTGGATGATGAAATGAAGATGGCTAAGGCTAAAGAATCATCTGTAAATTATAAACAAAGAATGAATTGTAAATTATAAACAAAGGCAAATATTTTAAATTTGACACATTTCAAACATATGCCCTTTTTAAAATTCCCTTACGTGCAATAGTTCTCCCATGTGAATAGCCTCAATTGCTGCTCATTAACTGCTGAGTTACCCAGAGGTACAAAGGATCCTAAGAGATGTGTGGAGCTGAAGTAGATTTTAGTTGAAACAGTGCTGTGGATCAAAGTCTCTACTACTATTCTGTCAAGCACACTTAAATTATATCTTTACAAGCAAAATAAAACTAATTTAATTTTTAAAAAGAGCTTCAAGACATAAAGTTATTTTCTGAACTTTAGAGCAATTTATTATACATGTGCTTTTCCCATCAATTATGTGACTTTAATAGCGGTGCCCTGACTTTTAAAAGGAAGATATAATGGTATCTAGAATAAATTATTTCATATATGATTAACACTGGTTGCTAGTAAAATGTACATACTTATATTGTAGGCATCATGTAGTAAACTTTATCTGTTCATCATGAAATTAGTGGTTCTCAACTTTGGCTGTACATTAGAATTACCTGGAAACTTAAAAATATTGATGTCCAATCCAATTAAAATGTAATCTCTAGAGGTAGACTCAGAAATCAGTATTTTTTAAAGCTCTACAGATGATTCCATAGGGTGATTAATGTGGATAACTGCTGCAGGAAACCAAAAAGTGGTGTTTTATAATAGCACAAATATATTTCTAGAATGTTATCTATAGTCATTTTTTAATGTAGTAATTGAGCACAAAGTTGCTACTGAAAATGCTCCTAAATAAATAGTCCGTGGAACAATTTTAATTTACTCCAATAGGAAAAGTTGAGTCAAGCTCTACAAGGTAAATTATGCTAACAAAACACCAAGGAAAGAAAATATTATGAGGGAAAGAGAGAAGGTATTGTAGGAAATATTCATGGTCAACATGGGCCAAGACTGAATGATCATAAAAGAAAAAAATTTAAAGCTATCAGCCAAAAGTAAAGTATAATTATAGTAATTGAAATCATTTGCCCCAGGGATCTTTTCTTCCTGTTTCTCATAAGTAGGAAACAAAACATAGAATGAAAAAATAAGTATACTTTGAAAGGGCTTTTATTAATTCAAAACTGATGGGATTCAAGTACAGTCCTTGAAGAGTCAGAATAATCTGTACTAGAATTCCTCTTATACTCACTTCTTTTAAATTTAGTCTTTTAATCAATGGCTTAAATTCTATGCATGCCTTTCCAAATGGAGGGTGATATAAATATCCACTTGTTATTGCCTGAAAAACCTCTCTAAAATATCCAGAATTTTTTTTTTTTTTTTTTTGGAGATGGAGTCTCACTCTAGGTTGGAGTGCAATGGCGCAATCACAGCTCACTGCAGCCTCCACCTTCCAGGTTCCAGCAATTCTCCTACCTCAGCCTCCCAAGTAGCCAGGATTATAGGCACCCGCCATCACACCTAGCTAATTTTTGTATTTTTAGTAGAGACTGGGTTTCACCACATTGGCCAGGCTGGTCTCCAGCTCCTGACCTCAGGTGATCTGCCTGCCTTGGCCTCCCAAAGTGCTGGGATTACAGGCGTGAGCCACCATGCCTGGCCTCCAAGTGGTTCTTAAGCATCATTTTTACGGAACGAAGTACTAGATTTTGATATAAAATGTAACTTTCTAAAAACTGTATTATTTGATTAACACAAAGAAAGTACATCTCTCAAGAGGCAATTGTTTGAAACACTTTATGTTTGTGATTGATTTAATCCTATATGCTATTTGAGTAATCCAATTATATTTAATACCTTGGATATGTCTTTTAGCATTACTTTAGATTGATGTTGAAAGGTACTTATAATGAAATTAGACTATTATCTTTGTAATTTTAAAGTGAAAGGCAGGTTATTCTTATGTGACAAATACAAAATGACACCAAAGACTTACAAATGACCTAATTAGATACTAATTAAATACATGTCTGATTACTTCTCTGGTTTCTTTTAATAGGGTCCTCTTGGGATACCAGGCTCTTCTGGTTTTCCAGGAAATCCTGGAATGAAGGTAAGACGTTAATGTTAATATACAGTATTTAACTCTACATGATTATATGAGCCCCAAAGTGAAGAATGACATTTAATTAATTGAAAAGTGTGGAAGTTACTTTTAACTAAGGAAAGAGCCTAGAGTATGCCCTTTGTTCATTATTACATGGAAAAAGATAAATGAAAAAATAAAATTAACTGTATAAGTATAATTAAAGGAGAATCACTTATAATTGTACCCTTATAATATCAAAGAACCTGATGTGTTAGGACTCTAATGCCAGACAATCAAAACAGCTCTAAGGAATAGGAGCTTTAAACTGAATTGGAACTCTATTCTCTATTCTTGAATAGAGTACTTGGAAGTAATAAACAGCAGAAAGTTCCAAACAATAGTAGGTTAAAATAAATTAGATGCTGTCAAAAGGCTGTTCTTTCACCTAACATTTGTTATCACTCTGCACTCCCCCAGACCCCCAACCCAATTCTATGCAGCCATTAAAGGAGTGGGCATGGAGAATATTTGGCTCTCTATGTAGGAATGATTAAAGTATTCTGTGGGATGACTTACATTTGTAGTGAGTCACAATTGGTTCTTTCTCTCAGTACTTTCAGATAAATTCAAGGATGACAGTAGGAGGACATTAGGATTACATTAGATAAACTGGTTAATTAATTTAGAATACCTCTTTCAAGTCATAAGCAATATAACACATCTGATTCCCCCCGATGCCGTGTTTCCCTTTGGCAATGACTTTCTTCATCCTGAAGAGATTATGCACAAGATTATGCTGTACAAAAATGACTGCGGTCACAGACAGTCACCTGGCCCCTCCAAACCTTGTTTTCTCATGGAATTTTGTTGAGGATTAAGTGACATCATCTACATAAACCCATCACATAGAGCCTGATGCAGAGGACACCCTAAATGTAGGTTGATGCTTCTTATTAGTTGTGCTACTCAAATTGGATTTGAAGAAAAATGTCTGTAGCTGACATTTCAGATATTCCTTGAAAATGTGAGAATCACCAAGTCAAATTATTCTTTAGGCTCTCTCTAATGACATATTCAAACACGGTGCTATGGGGATGCTGCTGCTTAAAAACAGTGCCTTAATTCCTTTCCCCGTGTTCACTGAGAACTCAGTGTAAACTCAAGTGGGTGGGATCTTCTTGGGTCTCCTCTGAATCTGATCTTCTCCCTGAAGTCCTGATAATGTTACTACCACAGACTCTGGCCCAGACTCTCTGTATAACCCTGTCAAAACATGCAAAATCCCTTCCCTCTTTTTGTGAGACCCTCTGGCCCCAAACTGAGTTCTGGTTAAGGAAATATTCTCAGATCTATGAATTAGCAGAAAGAGGTTTATACTCCAACTTTCATGGGATTTACTTTAACTTCACTAGCAATCATAGTTTACACAACCCAACCATTCACTCTGGTTACTTCTCTCTCCTCCTGGGTGTTTGTGGTACTGGTTGTTGGCTACTGAAAACTGCTTAATAAAACTCAAACATCTAGCAAAACTGTTTCTGTTAGAAATTTTCTGTCTTTTCCTTCCTGCTTCTCTCCACCATAAAATTCCTGGATCTTTGTTTTTGGACAGGGTCCTGCTTTTCCTACAAAGTTCTGCCATGGTCTCTGCTCTCTGACTAAAGAATAAACTTCTAAATCCAGTTCTTTGCATTTCAATGAAGTGAAACAGAGATTCAATATGCTTTACTGATACTGATGAGATTCCTAAGGCTTAGAATTTTGGTTTTCCAGGCCCCTTTATGATTAGATCCATATAGGTACATAATAAGCAAGATAAAATACAGAAGCCAAGTGAAGTTTGAATTTCAGATAAGCAAAGAATACATGTGTAGTATACGTATGTCCCAAATATTGCATGAGAAAAACATATGCTAAAAGTTATTGTTTATATGAATTAAAACTCAACTAGGCATTTTTATTTGCCAGCTGGACTCACTATCTTGGCTTGAAATAAAGGGAGCTATTAAGTTACCTTAACCACTTCACTCTGCTTTTAATGTTGCATTTTAAAAAATATCTTTTAATTCTTATCAAAGAAGTGTTGTTTCTTTGGTTTAAAAATAGATGGTATTTTGCTTATAAGGTTGCCAAAAATTAAGTTGATTAGACATTTGTAGTCCAGATGTTTTTCACTTTACTGATAAATGCTTTCTTGAAGGTCAGTGGAATTGAATTTTACAACTGAAATCTTATACTCTGAAATATGATTTGTTATATTGCTTATATAGCAAGGAAACAATTTCTTGTTCTGTAATGATGGTATGAAATTTTATATAGACTTTTTACAGTGAGTCTCACAAATTTGGAAAACTATTGTCTGAACCTTGCAGCACATTTTAGCTAATATTAAGTTGCTTTATAAATATTGGAAAATAATATGATTTATCCTCTAATGATTGCATGAAGCTTTAATTGTGTAGTAAATTGCTAGACTTGAAATGTCTAGCTTTACCTTGAACAGAAACAACCCCTTTAAATACAGTGGGTCGGTCAGGTTTTCTCCCTCATTTGATTTGTGTTAAAGACTCTGAATGTATACACTATTTATACAGAAATGGGCTTGAATAACCTGAGCATTTATGAAAGAACATATTAAAAGTAAACCATGCAGATTTAAGAATATCTATTCTTTGATAAATATCTTAAATAAAAAACATTTAAGAATATCTTATTCTTTGAGTAACTCGGTGTGCCTGAGGTGTAGGTTTCTAGTTTTTCTTTATGAACTTAGATTATCTTAACTGTTTAATATGTAGTAAGTGTAAATTCTGACAGATGTGGTAAGAAAAATTCCAGATTTTGTGGAGGTTCAGAGGAGAGGGAACTTAAGCTAACCCTGGTGTAGGATTTCTCTAACTGGAGATTGGATATGGAGAATATTCCTAGTGAAGAGGCCACCAGCATCATCCCTTAAGAAGGAAATGGGAAAGTGAGTGCACTCCTTAAGCTTGGTTGGGCACATATCTCTTATAATCCTCTTTGGCCTCTTTAAATATTTGGGTTTCAAATGTAAAATTCCAAATAAGCAGTCAACTTTGTACAATGCCACTCTTGTATTTTTCTTAAATTAACATTTCCCTTTGCACCCTTTTAGGGAGAAGCAGGTCCTACAGGGGCGCGAGGCCCTGAAGGTCCTCAGGGGCAGAGAGGTGAAACTGGGCCCCCAGGTCCAGTTGGCTCTCCAGGTCTTCCTGTAAGTTTGTGGCATATCTAAGAACCAGCCCAGAAAGCTGGACATTTCTTGTAACATCAGAACAAATTCAACCTATTTTTTTTTATTGATACATAACATTTATACATATTTAGGGGGATACCTGTAATGTTTTGTTATATGCCTAAGATGTGTAATAATCAAGTCAGGGTATTTAAGATATCCATCCCATTGAGCATATATCACTTCTATGTGTTGGGAACATTTTAAGTCCTCTTTTTCTAGCTATTTTGCAATATAAAATTTAATATATTCAAAATTTAATATATGAATTCTGAATGAGTGCTTACAACTGTGAAAAAATGTGTTTCCCATGTCAACTCTGTAAATTTTACCTATTTTATGTAAAAGAGAATTAGTCAAAAAAGTAATTTTTATGATATAATGGTGGCTGATGTTTAAAAAATGCTTCTACTTCCTTTTTGAAGATGGCTGGACATCTGTCTACTACCACATTTGTATCTAGATATTGCTTAATATTTCATTATATACTTTTAATGTACCTTTTAGGGTGCAATAGGAACTGATGGTACTCCTGGTGCCAAAGGCCCAACGGTGAGTAATGCATTTATGCCATGTGAAGCTCAAATGGACATGATTCTTAGACATTGGCCCCAGACTGTTACCTGTGTCTCTACTTATCACATCACTCTTGCTGTTTAATAGGGCTCTCCGGGTACCTCTGGTCCTCCTGGCTCGGCAGGGCCTCCTGGATCTCCAGGACCTCAGGGTAGCACTGGTCCTCAGGGAATTCGAGGCCAACCGGTAATGACCTTTGAAAGAACTGTCATCCTTTAGTGTAATCTAACTACCAAGAGTAATAACATGTAATGTGATGCAATGAAACATAGATAATGTGACTTACCCAAATGAGGGAAGATGGGAGTCTTTGTGAAAGCCAAATATTGTGGTACAATGTAGATGTTTAAATTCTAAGTGGGAACATTATTGCAGTATGTTAAATTTTAGTGTTCTTTTATTTAAAATAATAAGGTTATAACTTTATGGTTCACCTCATAGACTTTTATGAGTAATTGAATAATAAATACTATAAAAATATTATGCAAGCCAGTGTGAGGAAGTATACAGCTTCAACAGGAATTTATAATGACAATTTGGCTAAAAATTGGTTCAGCAACTATTTCTTGAGAGTTATTCTGAAAGACTGATTCAAATATATTAATCAGACTGAATGTCAGATTAAATGTTTTAATATTTTACAGAAATTATTTATTAGAAAAATATTTTGATGAACCCATAATAAAGCAACTGAGAAGTTATGCTTAATAGCTTTTAGCTTGATGTATAAAAATAAATATTTAAACAAATATTTTCAATTCTGTTCCAAGTAATGTGGTCATGCTGATAAATTCTCTTTAAGTGCTGGTGACAGATTTATTAAAACATGAATGTTGCTAGTGTCACATTTGATTTTACCAAGTTTTGAATTTTGTAATCCGGTTCTTACAACCTAAATTACAGTTGGTATTTAAAGACACACCTATAGAAAAACCCTCGAACACTCTAAGAGTGAAATGCCCTATTTGAAGTTGCTAAATTCTCAATAAATATAGCATAAATATAAAATTATTTTGATTCTGGGTAAACAGTTTCACATCCTAAAATACAGCCTAAATATATTTATCTATAGAAGTTATTGATAGTTCCAATTTTAATTTTCAAATTTGAGTAATAACTCAATAATTCTATTTATTCTACTACACGTGATAAAAAACATAATTAAAAAAATAAATATCTTAAAGACCACTATAAATTAAACAGCTACCAAATTATACTGAATTTTATGAAAATTTACACATATTCACATATTCACATACATTCATTTAGAAATGGTTATATTATACTACTGATGCAAAGCAGACTCAACTGGAGAGAATTTTTAAAACCCATTTACTGTAACTAATTTGAGCAGATTGGACTAGCAAAATGTCCTGGTTCTTACAAATATCAATATATTTGTTTCAGGGTGATCCAGGAGTTCCAGGTTTCAAAGGAGAAGCTGGCCCAAAAGGGGAACCAGTAAGGTTTCATTGTTTTAATGATAAGAAGAACATAGTATTGTCTAGAAGTGTACAGCTCAAAATGCTCAGGGGTTTAAAATAATAATGAGAATTATAATAGCTTGAGGTGAAAATATCTCATCGTTCCATATACTTTAAAATTTGTGACTGACTTCGTTAAAGGAGACTTCCAACTATAATTCACTGGTTGAATGGGTCTTTCTGGTAACTGTCCTTCTGTTTTTAACAGGGGCCACATGGTATTCAGGGTCCGATAGGCCCACCTGGTGAAGAAGGCAAAAGAGGTCCCAGAGGTGACCCAGGAACAGTTGGTCCTCCAGGGCCAGTGGGAGAAAGGGTAAATTTGAATAATACAACACATTCTTATAGTTGTGAGGGAATTATGTGAGTAAGTCTAAGAATAGTAAGGAAAACTAGAGGAGTTAAGAGAAATGCTTGCAGGTTCCTTGCACAGTTCAGTACAGTTATGTGCAAATAGAAAGAGCCAACTGATGGCCGGGGGCAGTGGCTCACGCCTGTAATCCCAGCACTTTGGGAGGCTGAGGCGGGCAGATCACGAGGTCAGGAGATCAAGACCATCCTGGCTAACACGGTGAAACCCCGTCTCTACTAAAAATACAAAAAATGAGCCGGGCGTCGTGGCGGGCACCTGTAGACCCAGCTACTCGGGAGGCTGAGGCAGGAGAATAGCATGAACCCAGGGGGCGGAGCTTGCAGCGAGCGAAGATTGCGCCACTGCACTACAGCCTGGGCCACGGAGCAAGACTCTGTCTCAAAAAAAAAAAAAAAAAAAAAAAAAAGAGACAACTGACTAATCATTATTCATTTATTCAACTAATATTGGTTATATCACTACTCTAAGCCAATTTTAGCCATCTGTGCTTGGAATTGTATCAGTGAACAAGAAGGTTATGATCCTAGTCCTCATGTGGAGACTAGTAAATAGTTGTTTATTTTAGTGGACAGGTAAACAATAAACAAGTCAACAGGTAAATAAAAATGTATGTAAACACTTTAAAAAGTGCCATACACACACTAAATAAAGGCATGACACGTTGGAGAGTAACTACACATGTATGTCAGTGTTGTAATGTTAGATTCAGTGGTTGGGAAACAGGATCCTCTGAGAAGATAGCATTTTATCTGAGACCTGAAGATGACTTTAAGCCAGTAGAAAACTTGGAAGAAAGAACATTCTTAGCAGAGGAAAAAGCAAATGCAAAGCTAGAAGGGCAGAAAGGACCTGGTGATTTTAAAGACTAGAAGAGGTAGCTGTGACTGGAGCATAGTGAGACAGGTCTGAAAAGAAGAACAATAATCTCACATTTATCTAGAGCTTTGGAGAATGCAAAGGGTTTCACAAAAATCTCATTAATGAATGTTATTGTTGACATTTTAATTGCTATAGATGGTACCTTTGCCTCTCATCTCTAGCTATGTTTCCTCTGTTTAATTTTACAATGAATCATTAGAATATTTCCTTCCTTCCTTTTTTTTTTTTTCCCTGACAGAGTCTTGCTCTGTTGCCCAGGCTGGAGTGCAGTGACACCATCTTGGCTCACTGCAACCTCTGCCTCCCAGGTTTAAGAAATTCTTGTGCCTCAGCCTCTTGAGTAGCTGGGATACAGGTACCTGCCACTATACCCAGCTAATTTTTGTATTTTTAGTAGAGACAGGTTTTCACCATGTTGGCCAGGCTGGTCTTGAACTCCTGACCTCAGGTGATCTGCTTGTCTTGGCCTCCCAAAGTGCAGAATATTTCTTCATTTGAAGAATTATTTGGCTCAGTACTTATATATTCTTCAAAATTTTAAATTTTTTCCATCGAGTCAGATTTTTCTCATGCATATCTGTAACCATGTTGGCTTGATCATGGCTCCTAAAACTTTATAGTACTAAGAATAAAAATCATCTATTCATTACATATGCAAAAATATCAATGACAATTAAGAATCACATTTTGGTCATTTGTAGGGTGCTCCTGGCAATCGTGGTTTTCCAGGCTCTGATGGTTTACCTGGGCCAAAGGTGAGGTTACCCTGTCAACGTTGATACTTACGTGGGGGGTGCTCCAGAAGATGCCATTTTTCAGCACGGTGATCTAGCTATGACCTGCATGGGCTCAGATCCAGAAAGGAGATGGATACAGATATCAGGCCTAACCCCAATTCTCTCTTGTGTAATTCCTGTATTAAGAGGCATAGGGGAGAAGGATGCTAGTTGGAGGAATGTGGTGACAAAATTTTGTATGTTATATTAGTTCCTTGATTTGGATGGTATATTAGTGCCTTGATTTGTAAAACAGTAATTTTACTTTGGCTTGCTTTTGTTTTTCTATACTCTTTTTCTTCATGCATCTGCTTTGCCTTGGTACAGGGTGCTCAAGGAGAACGGGGTCCTGTAGGTTCTTCAGGACCCAAAGGAAGCCAGGGAGATCCAGGACGTCCAGGCGAACCTGGGCTTCCAGGTGCTCGGGTAAGAGTGTAGCAAGTGTTTGCTACATCAGTGGGGAAAAGTGCTCCTGGGCATGCATTGAAAGGGTTTTTGTTTGTTTGTTTTTAAATTTAGTTTGTTTTTACAGTTTAGAACATTTCTTTGTTTTTATGGTTTTGATCCAATTCATTATTTTAAAAAGTACTGATTTGTTATTTTTATCATATATAGAAAACACGGTAACTTCTCGTCTCTCTTTCTCAAAGGAGTATGTATTAATAGCTTTATCACTTGGCATGAGAAAAAAATTCTGTTTGTCAAATTTTATAACTTTACTTGTTAGCAAGTAAAGAATTTATAAATATTTGTAAATATACGTTTATAGCAATATAGCAAGTAAAGTAATTTTGGCAGAGAAATTCTGACAAATTTTATTTTAACAATACATCACTTAAAAATTTACTTGATTTACAGAACTGTCATTCTATTCAGTTGACAAAAAAGCAACACTAGTTTTACTCTTAAGAATCTTTACTTCAGCTGCAGGTCAGCAACAAACTGACAGTTGCTTTTTTATTTTCAGGGTTTGACAGGAAATCCTGGTGTTCAAGGTCCTGAAGGAAAACTTGGGCCTTTGGTAAGTAATTTAAACAGAAGTCCACAACCACTAATATTTCTCAATAGACATGCAACTTAAATGATATTTATTTGTGGTTAATGCTTTTGATTATGTGGATGCTGATCATATTGACATACTTAAAACACCTTCTGGAAGCATATTCTTCGGATCTGTTTCCAAGTTGACAAAAATGTAGATTAAATTTTACTAAGATAAATGTTTGAGATTGAAATTGCTTCCCTACCTGACATCAGTGAAAAAGTTAAAATGATACAGTTTTTAATACTGGTGAAATTTGTCTATTAGCAATATTCTCATTTTTTATATTCTTTTAATTTTATTTAAGAGATAAGTAGTATGAATTTTGACAACTTATATATTCTAAGATCTTCCCTTATCCTGCAATGCAAAATACAAGTCCTGAATTTTCATTACCACAAACCAGAGTAAATGAAAGAAGAAAGATTTCCCCTATTAATATGATTGTCAGGAGACATGATGAGGAAGCCTATGTCTAGAATAAGAATAAAATATCTCTTCTAGTTACTTAAAATACTTCAGTGTTTTTTTAAAAAAACCCATTCAACCGTCCTGATCCTTTAACATGAAAATTCAAGATAATTTAAAATTTATGTAACATCATAGTAAGCAAATGCAAGTGACACTTTGGATGATGGGATATTTAGAAAAACTTACATGAAACTTACATGACTTCTGTCAATTCCATAGGGTGCTCCAGGGGAAGATGGCCGTCCAGGTCCTCCAGGATCCATAGGAATCAGAGGGCAGCCTGGGAGCATGGGTCTTCCAGGCCCCAAAGGTAGCAGTGTGAGTACAGTGTATAATATGTTTGCCATCTCATCATGATCCTCATTTGGAGGAGGTATGTTTTTGACAAATTGATGGAATTTTACAAAAGTTTCATTTATTCTTCAGGGTGACCCTGGGAAACCTGGAGAAGCAGGAAATGCTGGAGTTCCTGGGCAGAGGGTAAATATACCTTTTCTGCTAAAGAAAAATAATATAAGGACTATTTAAATTCTCATGGACTCACCTCACAAATATCTGTGTGTGATACTAGGGAGCTCCTGGAAAAGATGGTGAAGTTGGTCCTTCTGGTCCCGTGGGCCCGCCGGTATGTGATTTTGTGTGTGTGTGTGTGTGTGTGTGAGAATATAAACACATTGCATTTTTCAATGATGTTTATTCAAGACTTATGCATAAGTTTCAGGGAAAGTGAGTAAGAATGTATGGGAATGAAGAATTTCTGTTATACCTTCTCTTTTGATTTCTGTAATATAGTGTCTTCTGCCTTTTTAAATATAATGATTAATCTTTTTTCTTTTCTTTGTTTTTTTTTTTTGAGACGGAGACTGGCTCTTTCCCCAGGCTGCAGTGCAGTGGCGCGATCTCGACTCACTGCAAGCTCTGCCTCCCGGGTTCAAGTCATTCTCCTGCCTCAGCCTCCCTAGTAGCTGGGACTACAGGTGCCTGCCACCACGCACGGCTAATTTTTTGTATTTTTAGTAGAGACGGGGTTTCACTGTGTTATCCAGGATGGTCTTGATTTCTTGACCTCGTGATCCACCCGCCTCGGCCTCCCAAAATGTTGGGATTACAGGCGTGAGCCACTGCACCTGGCCATGATTAATCTTCTTGCTTTAAACTTCTTTAAAAGTCTGACTGCAAAGGTTTTTATATGTCACAGTCAAAGAGTATATCAACTGAGGAAAATAGTGTGTAACAAATATTTTATAAAATATTTTATTTAAAATATTTAAATACTTAATTATCTACCTTCTCTCAATAATGCATCTCATAAAAATTTATTTAAGGCTGGGCATGGTGGCTGATGCCTGTAATCCCAGCACTTTGGGAGGCCAAGGTGGGTGGATTACCTGAGGCCAGGAGTTCAAGACCAGCCTGGCCAACATGGTGAAACCCTGTCTCTACTAAAAATACAAAAATTAGCCAGGCATGGTGGCGTGTGCCTGTAATCCTAGCTACTCAGGAGGCTGAGGTGGGAGAATCACTTGAACTCGGGAGGTCGAGGTTGCAGTGAACTGAAATCACACCACTGCACTCCAGCCTGGCGGCAGAGCAAGACTCCGTCTCAAAAAAAAAATAAAAATAAAAAATAAAAAAATAAGGTGTTTTTTAGGAGGTAAAAGGAATAATATTCTTTGAGGTCTATTTTCATTTTGGGATTTTAAAATGAAGTGTTTATCAGAAGTATTTTGGCATATTTATTTGTTTTGGGGTGGGGCAGTTTAAATATCTTTCTAAAATGTTAGCTTTGCTTTCTTTAGTCATTCTGGTTTTGAAGTCTTGATAAATAATTCTTAAGACATTCAGAAATAACTGTAATAAAAATATTTTGTTTTTAGATTAGATATACAAAAGTAATGGATTTTCCTATATTCAATCCAATTTTCCCATAAGTTTACAATTGGCTCCAGACATTTAAGTTTGGATCAAAAAATAAATACAAGTTATCAGTCACTTCACTGGCTTTAGAAGATATTTTCTCACCTCCAGAGACTTCAAACAATACCATTTGCTTACTGTTAATACTAGTTTATTACCTGGCTAAAGAGAAGAACATGTGATTGGAAGAAATACAAAGAAATATCAGTACTTCTAGTAGTTCACATAGAGAGGAAGCAGACAAAGATCTGGCTATATTCACATTTTTTTTTCTCCTTCACAACTTAGGGTCTAGCTGGTGAAAGAGGAGAACAAGGACCTCCGGGACCCACAGGTTTTCAGGTATGCACTAATTCGGTTTTCCATTTCATCTTCCATTAACTAAAATGCTATTTTAAAAAAAGAAAAAAATATATGGTCAGAAGATTTGAAATTCTACAATTTTCAAAAAGTCATCCCTCTTTTAGTAGATAGGATAGACATTTGGATAAATCAAACATTTTTGTCCAGAGTAAAGGAATGGGCTTCTAAAAAAACTAATCAAACCTGCAAATTATGAACAAAACAAATAAAAAATAACAAAAAAGTAATAAAAAGATATCAGGAATAAAATGTTTCTGATATCTCAACAAAGTTTATTCAACCATTTTAAGGCTGATCTAATTTTATTGGCAAAGTGACTAGAATTTTTTACTGAACAAATTTTCATAATTTATCTACATATATCAGTACGTACATTATTTAATAGTAGGATGATCATAATTTGTAAAAAATACTTTCTGGACTGACTTTAATATTCTTGCAGTCTGAAATATTGTTCACAGAGCCATAAAAACTCTACAAATATGAAAACCTCCTGTTACATTATCTCTTTTTTTGCTAAGTGTTGTGCAGATGAAAATACAATCTTATAAATTAACTAGCTGTTTATTTTGTTGGTAGTTTGTTTTTAATGCTTCTGAACAATATTTTTTGCTTAAAATGTCTGAACAATATATTTTCCTTGAAAATATAGTCTTGGAGACTCCATGAATTGTAAAAGTTAAACTGTTAACACTGGTAGCCTATTGAACTTTCACAGATTGATTCACAATTTTATTTCCTTACTTTTGTTTTAGGGGCTTCCTGGTCCTCCAGGGCCTCCTGGAGAAGGTGGAAAGCCAGGTGATCAAGTAAGTGTTGAAATAATAATAATGGCAACACTACACATTGCTGGCTCAGTTATCACTTTTTATGCGTGAGGCTCTGTTGTGCTTTCCTTTACATACATTATCTCTTTGAGTTCTCAAAGCAGCTCTATGTACTAGATACTATCATTACCTCCATTTTATAGATGAGGAAAATGGGGCATACAGATGTTAGATAACTTTCCCAAAGTCACAAGGTTAATAGCTTTGAACCCAGGTCATCTGCTTCCCAAGATGTGTTCTTAACCACTTTATGTAAACAATTATGAACAAATACTAACAATTTTATTCTGTCATTTTCCTGGCACATAGATTTATTTATTTTTCCTTGAGTGATTCATTTGTTCATTTAACCATTTAATAAATATTTGCTGAGCACTCTGTGTGCTTGGCTCTACAAAGCACTGGCCTGAACCAGCTGAACAAAATGGATTTGGACCTTGCTGTCCTTACAGTAAAGTAGGATTCAGAGACTATAAGACAATTACAATAATAGCATGCTCTAAATGCTATGATAGGGGAGGTACTATGTTTATGGAAACAAAAAAGATGCACCTGAATAAGACTTGGGGGGTTTAGGAAAGGTTTTCCAGACAAAGTAATATCTTGTATGAGATCTGAGGGATGAATGATGGTAAAGATGAAGGAGGGAAGATAGGAAAAACCTCCAGGAAATGAGACAAGCTTACAAATCAGAGTGGGTAATGTAATTTGGGGAAAACAGAAAGGGGACTGTGTAGGGGTGAATCAGGGACCTGATTATGGAGGGTTTTAATTTGATTCTAATTTGTTCTTCATCAGTAGTGTAACGGGAAGCTAATGAAGGGTTTTTAGGCCGGGCACAGTGGCTCACACCTGTAATCCCAGGACTTTGGGAGACCGGAGCAGGTGAATCACTTGGCGTCAGGAGTTCAAGACCAGCCTGGCCAACTGTCTCTACTAAAAGTACAGAAATTACCTGGGCATGGTGGCACATGCCTGTAATCCCAGCTACTTGGCAGGCTGAGGCAGGAGAATCACTTTAATCCAGGAGGTGGAAGGTGTGGTGAGCCGAGATCAAGCCATTGTACTCCAGCATGGGTGATAGAGTGAGACTCCGTCTCAAAAAACAAAACAAAACAAAAACAAAATTAAAAAAAAAAAAAAAAAAAAAAAGAAGGGCTTTTAAGGAAGGAGTAATATGATCAGATTTGATTTTTAGGGAGATCAGGCCACAATGAGGACAGTCCATTTCAGAGAATAAGATTGGAGGCCTATTTGATAAAGTTATCATCTTTATCAAAGAAAGAAATTTCAAACTGACAAACTTTCTTTTATGTAAGAACAAGCTGAAACTTTTAATGTAGACATGACTGCACTAGTTTGAACCCACAATACTAGTAGAGTGCTTTGTCCATATTATAGGCTCAAGAAAGATTTACTAAATTGAGTATAATTGAATTGGTTCTATTTAAAAGATAACTCTTTAGCCCTTTTTGTATATCTTTTCTGTATTTAAGCTTTTTCATCTTCTATTAGTTAAAAAGAAAAAGACATTTAGATTTTGTTGCCTCTAAAAAACTAACGCTCTATCGTGGCGAAATAGTATTTTGCATATTCTCATTACCAAAATCAAACATTCAGGTATAGTACAAAGTTTTTTGGAAAAATGTTTTCATCTAAAACATGTCATATTCCCTCATTTATAAAAATATACGTACTTTTCTTTCTTTAAATTGTTGGCTTATGCAGCCTTCTAATGGCACATTAATAGAAAGTAGGTGTATGACCTGAAAAGTTTTCTGATAAATGCCTAAACTCAAAGCTCTTGTTCCATTAAAAAAAAAAATGTATTTATAGGGTGTTCCTGGAGATCCTGGAGCAGTTGGCCCATTAGGACCTAGAGTAAGTACTTTAATCTTCATGATTAATTTTGTTTCCCACTGGCTTCAGTTTTAAAAGGTATCTTTAAAAATCTTAAACTGGGATTTATTTAAACTGTAAATTCTTTGACTGGATAAAAATCAATTTTGTGAGAAATATTTTGTGCTATGAAGCTAGTATATCTTTACTTGAAGTTTATTTCTTATCACTAAATTATAAAATTGAGATTTAGTAATGTCTCATTTCTAAATTTTTCACCAGTAGAAGCCATTTCTCAGAAACATTTTAAATTATTTTTAGATCAAGTATTGACATTATTTGACATCACAATTTTGTGCTAGGGAGAACGAGGAAATCCCGGGGAAAGAGGAGAACCTGGAATTACTGGACTCCCTGGTGAGAAGGGAATGGCTGGAGGACATGGTCCCGATGGCCCAAAAGTAAGTGTCATAGTGATCTCAGTGTTTTAAAATGCTTTAAAATTACTGCTCAATAAACACATGGTGGTGCAAGAATGCATTTGTCTTGTTTTTGAAAGATAATTTGATTGTATCATTTTCTTCTTCCACAAATATTTAATGAGCGCTTACTAGGCTTTTTCCTTGCAACTAAAGTGTGAGCTAAAAAGAAGACTCTCTTCTGTGATGGGGATTGTGGTTTAGTGCACATGGTAATAGATTTCCATATACAAACACATTCCTAATGTTTATGTACATTTTATTAGTGGCTTCTATGAATAAGTAGAGGAAAGAAATAGAAAATTGCGTAATTTATTAGGAGGCTTTTCTGATAATATGCTCCATTTTCCTTGTGTCAGGTTTCACAGTTCTGCTTACTACATATGTGAAAATATAGAACTTTTGAAATCTGAAAATGCAATGCATCATAAGGCAGAAATGTGTGCCATTTAGTGACTGGTAGAAGATAATGTGGCCAACTTCAGTATAAACAATTGAAGTAGAATTTTTCATGATCGTGTGACATGAGACCCCTTATTGTTTTCAGGGTTTAGAGTGATTGATATGGTCTACTACAGTTTAGACACTATATTAGCCTAAAAACCAGGTTAATATCAAATATCAGTTTTATTAAAGAGAGAATGAAATATTTCTCAAATTGTAATGTCTTTCTTTCTTAGTATCTTCTATTATGTTGCCAACAGAGGGGAAAAAAGGCAACTCTATCTTTTTTATTTGAAATAGCGTTCAATTGCCTCTTAAGAGAAAAGTTAAAAATATAAACCAACAATCAAAAAAGAAAATCTGATTTTTGTAATTTCAAAAAAAAATCAACTCACTCAGAGAAACTTTCTCAGATGAAAAATATAAGCACTAAGTTGAACTACCTGAAATTGCTGACAGCTATTTTTGACCCACTAAAAAGCAATTTCATCAGTTTAATCTTAATATATTGGTATGGTCACTTAATGTTGGTTCATTTTAGGGCAGTCCAGGTCCATCTGGGACCCCTGGAGATACAGGCCCACCAGGTCTTCAAGGTATGCCAGGAGAAAGAGGAATTGCAGGAACTCCAGGCCCCAAGGGTGACAGAGTAAGTACTTTTTTTTTTTTTTTTTTTAGTTCGTTTATTCAGACTTTCTACTGAAAATGATTTCCTGAGGAGGCTTTTATTTCTACCATCCTGAGTCACTAGTCATTCATTTATTCATTCTTCTAATAAATATTTACTGAGAAAGTGCACAGTGTGAGGCACCATCCAAGGTTCAACTGGATACAACTAGGAAAATTACAAATAGCCTTCACTCTCATGAAACTTACACACAAGTGTGGGAAAGAGACAATTAAATGAATCAATTGTATTTTGTGTGTTTTTCCAGGGTGGCATAGGAGAAAAAGGTGCTGAAGGCACAGCTGGAAATGATGGTGCGAGAGTAAGTAAAAACATTCCTTTTCTAGCTGGGCTAGGAACCAACATTACAGTATCATAGGAGTTTGCCAGAACTTTCCAAAATAAAGTCAATCATGTTTCCTTGGTAGTCAGGAGTTGGAGAATAATGGCATGTGAGATCTGCTGTGATTCAACCATGGGTTATTCATTTTGCTTGCCCTGAATTAAATGAAACTTAAATAAAAACATATTTATTGTGCCTATGAGATAAGTGCCTTAAGGGAGTGGGGGCCCTCTTTATCTTTCTCTATCATCTTTTTATTTCATACACAAGGTTTATTTCTTTTAAAATGCTAATCTAGTGAGGGGGCCAATACCTTGTTCCAGCATAGACAAGTAGAGCTTTGTGGAGTCACCAAAGTTATGATAAATGTTTCTCAGTATATTGGATGTTGGGGTGAGAAATTTACTGCACAGTGAATTATCATTAATGTTACCATTAATAAAGAGTTTGAATAAGCAGAATGTCAAGAAGGATGGTTGAACTCAAAGCATTGTTTAATGTCATGTCAGAAATTGGCATTTAACAAGCATTAGGTCTTTGAAATTAGAATGCATTTACAATTCCAAGGACAGTGAGACTCAAAGGACAATAATATTTTCAGACATAAATGATTCCTTCATGTAAGAGTGGCTAGTCACAATGGCTTAAACATCCATCATTTTTTGGAATAGTGCCTGATACTTGACTAATGGTTTCTGTTTCAGTATGACATGGTTTGCTGTTAGTTGTCATGTGTGCCCTGGCAATAGCAGTTGTAACATAATAAAAGAGAACTGCTATTTGATTCTACACATTGAGTCATTGTTAATACATTGGTTATAATAGATTTAGATTAAGGAAATATAGTGAAATGTAGTAGAAAATTTTCATCTTAAGGGTAATTAGTCCTTTTTATGCAAATTTAATTAAGGATGCACCACTTTTTTTAACAAATTATGCACAAAAGATATACCTTCCCTTTTAGTTAAATCTAATATTTAATTTAATATTTCAAAAATAGTCAAGTAAATCTGGTATATGTTTAATATTTTACATCATGAATGTCCTGGAATGCATAAGTAGTCCAGTACTATTTATAGGAAGAATGCATTGGCAGTTTGTTTTAAAGGAAAATCCAAAATACATATCTATTGTGCCTATGAACTAACTTTGAAATTGCAATGTGATAGGATCAGGAAGTAAGCAATGACTGCTTTATTTTTAATGAGGACACTACATTGTTTTAGGAAAGAAACAGAGCAAAGCACTTACTGTAATCTAATAGTAGGGAAAAAATGAATAACATGTTTTCTCTGTATAAAATATCTATAAACATAAGTAATGAAGTGATATTTATATTTCATCAAATCCTTTAAAGAAGTATATTACATAAATTATTGGAATGATATCATTCCATTTTAGATCCAGAGACTATAAGAACACAGATTTCTTACGTTCTTGTCAAAAGCATAAAATTAAAGTCATTTTTGTTCCTTAAGTTTCTTCAGTTATACATACAGAAATTAAACGATGAAAGAATATTTGGGTTGCATATGAAGAGGCAATACACAGTTATAAAATAGAGAACTTGTTTTAGAGAGGACTCCAACATTCCCGCAGTTTCAAGATTGTGATTACGCCTCAAGAAGACTCAGGTTGTGTCCCCATGTGTTAGCTGTACTATCCTTTAAGTGTTAGCTCTCCTATGCCCATAAATCTCAAAGCAGCTGGGGTTTTGGGCTGTAAATTTTAGCCACTTTTCCTTTGCATCTCAAAAGAATGAAGAAAACTGATTGGGCGCTGTGGCTCACGCCTGTAATCCCAACACTTTGGGAGGCTGAGGCGGGCGGGTCACGAGGTCAGGAGATCAAGACCATCCTGGCTACGGTGAAACCCCGTCTCCACTAAAAATACAAAAAATTAGCTGGGCGTGGTGGCGGGCGCCTCTAGTCCCAGCTGCTCGGGAGGCTGAGGCAGGAGAATGGCCGGAAGCCGGAAGGCGGAGCTTGCAATGAGCCGAGATCGCGCCACTGCACTCCAGCTTGGGCGACAGAGCGAGATTACGTCTCAAAAAAAAAGAATGAAAAAAACTAAGCCAGGGATAGTGGGGATAGTGGCTTGTGCCTGTAGTCCCAGTTACTCTGGAGTCTGAAATGGGAGGATCTCTGGAGTCCAGGGCAAGAGTTCAAAGATGCATGTGCTGTGATCACATCTGTGAATAGCTACTGCACTCCAGTCTGGGCCACATGGAGTGGAGATCCTGTGCCTAATAATAATAATAATAAAAGAAAAAACCTAAAATGTCTTAACACAATTTCAATTTTAAAAAATAAAAAAAGTGATATTTTGCTATTATAATTTAAGAATATAATATATGCAAAAGAAGGAAAGCCTCTTTTCAATTTGTGGTCAAATGTCCGAATAGATATTAGCAAAGCTAATTATGCTAAGAAATAGAAGCATTTTTGTAGCTTAGCATTAATTTAGTGCTAATGCCTGAAAACAGTTTTAGGAATGCATTAGTTAAGTTGCATGAAAGAGATTAAAACACTGTGTGGCGAAAATATGGTGGAAATAGTATTAAACTAGACATAAAAATCTTGAAAATATATAGATTATATCTTTTATTATAGATAATGATTTACAAAAACAGCCAAATTATAACAAAATAGTCCTTTTTGTTTTGTTTATTTGCTTAAGCATGAAGATTTCTGTGCATTTTTTACCTCAGTATGCCTATGTTCTGTTAATTGACAGGGTCTTCCAGGTCCTTTGGGCCCTCCAGGTCCTGCAGGTCCTACTGGAGAAAAGGTAAGTCACAAGTTGTTAGTTTGTACACTCAAAATTCTGAGTCCTGAATAGCTGGCTCTTTCATAAATCTTTTCATTTTATAACATATGGTATCTGAGCAAGATCATTTCAGAGTTCTTTTCCGCTGTCTCCCCCTACACAGTGACCAATATCCTAAAATTATATTATATTTAGCCACTGTTTTGGACAGTAACCATCTAAAATCTGCTTTCTAGGGTGAACCTGGTCCTCGAGGTTTAGTTGGCCCTCCTGGCTCCCGGGGCAATCCTGTAAGTGACAGTACTTGGTGTTCTTTAGTGTGAGATTGAGCAATACAACAATTCATCATTTGTTCTGATATTTATATAAAATGATGCTTACTGGTTTTAGGTTATTTATAACTTCCTGGTTTTTAGCTTTTGCTTTTCTAATTAAACTTAAAAATTATCTGCTATGCAATCTGTTAAGTGTAGTTAGGCAGTTTGTTTACTAAATAATTTGGAGGCTCCTTTGAGACTTCTGACCTTGGGAATTTTGTTCTATGACCTATATCTTTATATAATCCTTAAGGTCCTTCCTTAAGCAATATGTGTAATTTTTCTATATTTACATGTCTAACTATCAAATTTATATAATCATATTTTAAAATCTGTTCCTGTTTAGAATAATGTGTGAAAGCTACAGTAATCTTTGACTCCTTCTAGGGTTCTCGAGGTGAAAATGGCCCAACTGGAGCTGTTGGTTTTGCCGGACCCCAGGTATAATTTTCAAATATCCCTAATTTACAAATAAACGCTTATCTTGTTATAATAAGTTTAATGATCATTGTCATATGTTTTGAAGTCATATTAATTCTGGACAGTTTATAGCTTTCTAGACAATATTCTCATTTTCAATACATTTTTTATAGATTGGCACAAAACTTGAGTTTGTGCTAGTTGAGCTTCTATAATTATTTGTTACAATAAAAATGCAGTGGGATAGCTTACTTTTTATGCTGTCTTGAAAGATCTCATCAGAGTACTTTTTTTCCTTTACTACGCTTTAATACTGATTACAAAGCACTGTTTCACAATATATGATTAATTGATACATCAGTAATAATTACTCTAAAGTAATTTGTCTATTAGTCTTATAATCAATTGCTTGTTTGTATGATTTCATATAGGGTCCTGATGGACAGCCTGGAGTAAAAGGTGAACCTGGAGAGCCAGGACAGAAGGGAGATGCTGGTTCTCCTGGACCACAAGGGTTAGCAGGATCTCCTGGCCCTCATGTAAGTTAACAAGAAAAAGGCATAACTTGAGTCAAGTGTCCCATGTTTGGAGTGTACATTCAGCCTCTTTTGCTTCACTACAGTGCTCTTTTGTTTGTTTCTGTTTAGGGTCCTAATGGTGTTCCTGGACTAAAAGGTGGTCGAGGAACCCAAGGTCCGCCTGTAAGTTTCTTTGATGCTCTGCGAAGTATGCACAGTTAATTCTAGTTTTCTAGTGCTTCCTGGTCATGTAAAAGATCATTTCCATCTGAGGCTGAAATAGCAAATTATTACCTGTATCAAATGTACTATAGTGCAAAGGGCACTTAACTCATGGAGATTTGGGTTACAATCAAATTTGTAATCTTGGAGACCCAGGTGCCTCACCTGTAATGTAAGTAACATATTACCTATATAAAAGAGTAAATAAATAATGTGAAAGCACTTTAATTCGATTATATAAAATATCAATGCGATTCTAGTACTACTTGCAGGGAAAAAGGAAAATAGTACCCTTCCTACCAGTTAATCTAGATTAATTCCCCAAAATATGGGATTCATATGAAGAAAAAAAATTATTGCTTACAACATGAAAGGAAATCTAAAGGCTTCAGTCTTCCTGTGAAAAAAATCTCAGGATAATACATGTAACTAATTTATGTTACCTTAGAAATTGCTTATATGATATTCTGGTTCTAGGGTGCTACAGGATTTCCTGGTTCTGCTGGCAGAGTTGGACCTCCAGGCCCTGCTGTAAGTCAACTTAGTGAGTCAAGTCACTGATAGTGAAATAATTACACACACACATATACATTTGAGTTATATTTATTATTTAATTTTTTAATGGTACATTTTCTTATTTAACAACTCTTATTCCAGTAATGCATACTGGCATTTCAGCAAAGCAAATCATCCTTAATAATATAGTATTTCTTGGAGGAGCTAATTTGCAAGTTCTTTTTAGCCCCATTGTTTTATTATTATTCCATTTAAATACTGAATACTTATAGTATTGTGTGCTAATAATCATTCTCTTCAGTTAAGATGCAACTATGGAACTTTCTTTAATAAATGTCATTCATTAGATCAAATCATAAGAATAAATAATTATCACAGAATAAAGTATTATATATTCATCATTGGAGTGGAGCCTTAAATAAGTTTGAAAATTCAAGTGAGTTGCACCACTCTTTAAAAATTATTCAAAGGGAATTGACTGCAAATGATATTTAGTTTTCCCCCTGGGGAATGAATCTACAGCTGTGTTTTCTTTTGTTTTGTTTTGTTTTGTTTAAATCCTATTGAAAAACTGATTATCTAACAGTCACAATGAACCCGTGAGGCTTGAACATCTGCATCTGAGGCAGACAATGTTACGTCAGTCACTGTTACTTGGCTTCCATTTTGCCCTCCTGGGTGTTTCTTTCTTTGTTATACTAGGGAGCTCCAGGACCTGCAGGGCCCCTAGGAGAACCCGGGAAGGAGGGACCTCCAGGTCTTCGTGGGGACCCTGGCTCTCATGGGCGTGTGGGAGATCGAGGACCTGCTGGCCCCCCTGGTGGCCCAGGAGACAAAGGGGACCCAGGAGAAGATGGGCAACCTGTAAGTTTGGTGTATTTGTTCCAGACCACCTTCAACTGAAATACTTAGAAATAGAAACCTGTAATGATCAGTGCCACAAAAATGCTTAAATATTGTGCTGGGCACATTCCTAAATTTTTAAAGTGCATTGTGCCCTATAGATTTTCATTTACAATTCTCTGATTCAGGAAAAATGTGTATATATAGAGATTTAAAAAATAGCAGTAATAGATATGGTATCTAAAAACTAAACCAAAAAATTATTAGTTAAATGTTCATTATGTATGAATAACTTTAAAAATATATGTATATTATATTTTATATGCAAATGCCTTTAAATATTGTGTTTAGATAACTATTTTTTCTTTATTGTTAAACTTTCTTTTTGTCTTTTTATAAAGAAGAAAAAATATTTCTCTGAAGTTACCTCTTTTATTGAGTCAGTATTCACATTAATCTTCAGCTTCTTTCCAACTGATGAGCTGTTTTTACCTTTAAATAATGTTAGAGGTTCTGTGTGGATGACAATTTATAACTACTCATATGTAGTATGATTTTGAGAAACAGAGAACTTCTTTTTCATACTGAAAAACCCGTAAAGCTGCACCCAACTTATTGTAAATTCCTTGGGTACAGTTTTACCCTGGATAGTTTCTGATTTTAGTTTGTCCTCAACATTAGGGTCCAGATGGCCCCCCTGGTCCAGCTGGAACGACCGGGCAGAGAGGAATTGTTGGCATGCCTGGGCAACGTGGAGAGAGAGGCATGCCCGGCCTACCAGGCCCAGCGGTGAGTAACTGCTTCAGTCAATATTTTACCTCATATGTGCAATACAAATTGTTTAGAGAATTTATTTTATTTTATTTTTTTGCTTGATGAATAGATTTAAACAGTATTGTAGGGACATTAATTTTTGAGTATCTTAAAAATCTTTTGATCTTAAATGTCAAATTCTTAACTACCTTAAGTAGTTAAGAATTTAAAAACAAAAGTCTTTGGAAATATATATTTGCTTAACCCTGAGACTAGAAAAGTAGGCAAATAAGGATATGGATTTTTGGTGACCTTTAAATCCTTCTTCAAAGATTAAAAAGATCCCCTGGAGCTAGAGGAGGGGGATAATCTCCTGGTGAGTAGGTAGTGTCTTTTTAAGTAAACATGCTTAACAAAAACACCATATTTCACAGTAAACCATCAAAGGGAAGACATAGTTGAGCTAAAGTAATATTTGAGGTGAATGTGGAGGGAATGCTGAAGAAGGATCTGAAGGTAATCTCTGTTCCCTGGAGGGTACTTTAGGATTTTATATTCCCTGGAGTATGGATAAAACTTTGATTCAAAGTTAGCTTTGAAGAGACTAAATTTTATTGCTAAAAGATTGCAGTGCTTGAAAAAAATTAATAATGTTTTCGTATGGAATGTAGACCGAGAGATGTATGGGATCTTGGAACTGAGAGACATGTGGGTAGAAATATGAAACCAACAAAGTAGGAGCTAAGGGATGTCTTATTGTTATCAGAAGTGAGCCAAAGCCGTGAAAGTAAGATCTCTCAAGAGGGAGATCAAAGTATCAGAATATAGAAATAAAATGAACAGACAAAGCGGAGTGGGGAAAAAGGATGAGAGTGATTCAAATTCCAGAAGGGCAGCCAGAATCAACTGTGATACACATGATTAGAACCCAAAATGTACACCTGTGCTGGTGGCAACGGATGGTTGGTTTTGGGTCCCTTCGATATGTCAAGAGGAGTCTCACAGGAGGTGGGCATGCCTCTAAGAAAGCATTATGATTACATGGGTGTTGTAAGATAACGCAAAATTATTGTTATAGAAGGAGCGCAGAGGCACCATTTTGAAAACTTAGCCTTTATGGGAACTAGCCTTCTTCAATTTCTTCACAAGTGTTTGACATTTATACTTCTATTTCAGGGAACACCAGGAAAAGTAGGACCAACTGGTGCAACAGGAGATAAAGGTCCACCTGGACCTGTGGGACCCCCGGGCTCCAATGGTCCTGTAGGGGAACCTGGACCAGAAGTGAGTACTACAGTGAAAATAACTCTTCTGTTGTTATCTGGTGTCATGGGAACAATTTTTTCATTTAGCAATTGATTTAGAATTTGATTGCGTATTTGACCTTATGAAAGTTTCTTAGTAATGTTATTTGATGTGCTCTACTTCCCTAGAGAGTTGGCTAAGTGATGACATAAAGAAAAGGTAATAGGATCAGTGTCTTTGCACTGACCTTCATCTAGTCTGGAGCTAAGTATTTTAGTTCATTTAAGCTGTTGCCAAACTGTTTTGAAGGTAAAAAGACACATCCATTCATCTTTCCCCTTGTTATTATTTCATTTTGTAATGGCATATTTATCAAAATTGCCAACTTTTTTGGTGATAGGATTAATATAGCTATTCCAGCTTGTGAAAAGGGCAAAGTTAGTAGAGATCATTTTACTTAAATATCACTATAAAGTAACGTAATGGATAGTATGTTCCTTTAGGCACTTTTGGGAGGAAATCAGTGTTTGATAGGCAATTTGAGAAGTTAAAGGTTGGAATATCCTCTGTTCAGCGTTTTAAGTAGTGAATCATCAAACAGCTAATGTAACATTTTATTGAAAGAATCAATAGCTTTTGGAACAATTTTTGATCAAATAGTAAAGACATGTTTATGAAAAAAATCACAATAAAATAGAAAAGGAAGACTATATATTTCTTAAAGTAGTTTAATATCATTGAAACACAGTTATTTTATTTCAAAACTTTAAGGATATTATTTGAATAATCTTAAGAAGCAAATGTAAGAAAAACCTTTCATTGGTAATACAAGCAAAACATAAAGTGGCAGGAATGTAATTGCTGTCAATTTCAAAATATTTGTAGATTTTTCACTTTTCAAAAGAAATATAAATGAAGAATATGGATTAAGTAAGAATGTGTTAATTTTACAGTAATTCAAAATAATGAAAAAGAGGTAGAAACCTTTCTTCTGCTGACATTTGCATAAATGCTAATTTGCAGTTTATAAAACAGAGGTGTAAAACATGCTGTCATTTTTCTGACAATTGGAATGAAGATTTTTTTCATTACTCAGTTAAGTAGTTTTTCAAATCATTATTCTTTATAGGGTCCAGCTGGCAATGATGGTACCCCAGGACGAGATGGTGCCGTTGGAGAACGTGTAAGAGCCATTTCACTTATTATAAAATCTAAAGTCATGCCAATCTGAAATCTTTTTAATTTACACTAAAAACTATCATTTTTCCTGATAGTTCCAATGCACCTCTGATTTTTCTGAATAACAACTGTTTCTGTAAGGCCATGATTTTTAAATATTGTAAATGAAATGATATTGAATATATAACAAATTAAGATGGTATTTTTTCAGAGCAGAAAGATAAAATTGATTCCATCTTTGGTTCAACATAAAGGCTTTGGATGAGGATATATATGAAGTGTTCCAACTTTTAAACTCATTAACAAAAGTATGAAAGCCAAAATAGTGCTGTGTAATGTCTAAATTTTTCCACTCACCATCTAAAGCGAATGCCCTATGAGAATATAAGCCATGTGGCTTTTTAAACACTGTATATTCCATGATGTGTTTTAAATTAGAATGTGCTGAACTGAACATGTCCTCAACTTTCTCTGAAGCCCCAGTCCCTTCTGGCAGTTGCACAATTGTCTCAGGCTGCTGAGATCAGTCACCGAAGGCAAAATCACTCCCCACTCCAAAGTCTGCTATGATGTAATTAAAGCTCATCATGTAGTAGAATGGGCTTTGGAGCCAGTCAGACTTGATTTGGAATATTGTTTCCCTAAGTAATTAGCTATGTAATCTTAAGCAGATTTTCTGAACCTCCATTTTCAAATGCTTTAAATATAATTAATACATATGCCATTGGGCATTTGTATATTAAAAGACATGTTTAAAGACTCCAGTAGAGGATAGACACTCAACCTCATGTTGAAAAAAAGGGGAAGAAAGGATTTGGAGAAAGCTTGGGCTAAAGTACGCTCATCTACTGTAATTCACAGACTGCAAATTCTCTTGGCATCTTGGGCTTTTTCCTTCATCAATTTATATTATATAGTGCAACCATCTTCAAAGGTTTTGCTGAAGTAATTATGAAAATCTATAAATCTCTATACTTATTTTAAGTTGCCATCACCTTTTTAAAATCGCAAGTTTAAATAGTTGCAAAGGAGGTGATTCCTGGTAAACTCTAAATGTACAAGTGCTTTAAGTAATTTTTTTTTTTTTTTTTTGAGACAGAGTCTTGCTCTGTTGCCAGGCTGGAGTGCAGTGATGCTATCTCGGCTCACTGCAACCTCCACTTTCTGGGTTCAAGTGATTCTCCTGCCTCACCCTCCCCAGTAGCTGGGACTGCAGGTGCGTGCCACCACACCCAGCACATTTTTGTATTTTTAGTAGAGATGGGGTTTCACCACATTGGCCAGGATGGTCTCGATCTCTTGACCTCGTGATCCGCCTGCCTTGGCCTCCCAAAGTGCTGAGATTACAGGCGTGAGCCACCGTGCCCGGGCAAGTATTTTTTTTTTTCCAAAACCTTGAAGTTGCCAGTTTAGCTTATTCAATGTATTATGTATCCGTTCTGTAACCTAATTGCCAAAGTTTATCTAGGTTGATAAATTTATCAGTCAAATAAGACAATTTTTTTGTCAGAAAATATAGTCTGACTCCATTTTTCAAGTCAAATATTTATGTTTAGACATGTTCATATAACGCTTATCTCACCTCTGACTTCTTAAGGAAACAAGTAATATTTGGAGCCTTGTCATAATTGTGTCATCTGGATAAAATAAAAAGGAGCCTTTTTATTTTCCAAGTCCTTCGTAGCTTTATACTCAAGTAAACTATGCATTCTGGAAAAGTCCCTTAGTTCAGTGCCTAGAGGTATTTATTCCTTGGGACATTGAATCATAATAAGATTGCAGATGGTATGATTTCTGCTTTTCTTTTGCAAAACGGGAGAAGGTGGATTATTTAGGGGAAGTAAGGAAGGATAATCAAAATTTAGTTTTCTGAAAGAATACATATGGAGAGGAAAATCTGGAAGGTGGTTTCCTTAAAATTTTCTTTGTTTTCACAATCTTTGGAAAGTCTTTGTGTATTCCAAGTATACCAATATTCCAGCTTAAAGATTGGTGCTCTGGAAAACATGATAAATTCTGGAGGTGATCACTCCTATACCCCAATGCTCTTGACTGTGCAAGCAATAGGGAGTAGGTGAAGGAAAGGATGAGACCTGAAATTAGGGGGAAATAACTTTATTCTTTTCAATTTGATTTGTTAATTAGTAAATATAAGTAAAATAGTTAAGTAAAATAATAAATAAAAATAAGTTTTAAAGGGCATATTTTTCCTATTAATATTATAAGAATAACATAAGCAAATGGAATATTGTTGTTTAGAATAAATGTTAAAAAATAATATCGTGGTTACTCTTGACAGGGTGATCGTGGAGACCCTGGGCCTGCAGGTCTGCCAGGCTCTCAGGGTGCCCCTGGAACTCCTGGCCCTGTGGGTGCTCCAGGAGATGCAGGACAAAGAGGAGATCCGGTAAGGAGGGAGTCAGTTTCACACTGACAGTTTTGCACACCCATATGCTATGTTATAAGCTGCATATATGCACACACACACAGTCATACATGTGCACTTCGTTAAGAACTCTAAATAATGAATGGTAAACAGCTAATTATGAACTAGTATATGTTTCGTAGTCTGAAAGGCAAAATTTCATTTCTAAGAGGGAATAGAAGATACTGATGCTTTGACTTCCATCATGGGAAAATGCTGTAGTTTGAGAATGTAATAAGTATGCATCATGTTAAATGTAAATGAGTATTGTCTTACTGTATTCAACTAAGGTGATACTTATTCAATGAAGTCGATGAATAAAATTGGCCATAAAAGTGTCATTGAAGTTATAGTGACCACAGTCTTATCTACAGATAGACATTTGCCTGATTTCAATTAATTAATTGTAAGGCTATATACATACACTCACATATATATAAAAGCATCCAACTATAAACATATTTTTGACATCCTATATCTATATAATATGTGAATATCTTTTTTACATGCCAATTTTTTTTGTAAATTTCTTTTAGGGTTCTCGGGGTCCTATAGGACCACCTGGTCGAGCTGGGAAACGTGGATTACCTGTAAGTTCTCTGTTTTTGTTTTTTTAAAAAATGTTTTCTTATATAAAATATACTCCCAAAGAAATATAGTATAAGATTCATAACCGAAAAATGTGAAATTCCTCAAGCTTGAACAAAAATATTAATTAAAAATTATATGAGTTTACTCTTATTTTTAAAAATAATATGAGTTTATTTATATAATTTTAACACAATTCTTCTGAATTTAACCATGAATTCTATCAATAATTATGGAGGCTTTTAAAGTCACAGATTCTCCTAAAATAATAGGGATTATAGTGTATTTCTCTCTGAGCTATTCTAAAAACTACATAGGAAAATGGATTTGAAAGCTCTCTATAAACTTGAAAAGCACTATTCAAATATTATGTTTCATTTTCAACTAGATTTTTCTTTCGATGTTCTGATCTTTGTGCTATTTGAAATTAGTCACTTTCAGGTTAACATTATTATGTAGATGTCTTACCATGAATGAATTATCCAATGTGCAATCTAATAGGTCACATGCTTTTTCATGCCCATCAGGTAAATCAATGTCTATTCTCAAAAAGAACAATTATACTTTTAAAATCATGGCCATATTATTAAATAATTCTAAGCTTTAATTTGAGCTTGACCGGCGAATATTTTATAGTTGCATGCATGTCAAGTGAACAGTTATAGAAACATTGTAATTTTGTTTTCTGTGAATAAATACATTGTAGTTAATAATTCAAATAGGTGGCTTCTGATGTAGTTTATTTTTAACGATGAAACTTTGGGTCATCCCCCAAATAAAAGAACCTTTCGAACATTATGAAAAACTTCAGGCTGATTTTGATAGTACTTAAATTTACATTGTTATATAAAATATATAAAAGCTACTGAAATCATCTTGTTTTTATTATAAATGGGTTCCTATACTGTATGATAATTAGGAAATATAAATTCAAAATCAAAACAATAAGGGAAAAATTAACCTGAGAGCCAATTGATTTGCTGATTGCAGTCATCTTCCAAAATCAGATAAATAGGGATCCAATTCTCTTTTGGGAAAACACTAAAAGCAACAGAAGCCAGTTCTATAGTAGATGACTCTATGTCACTTGTCAGTTTACTGTGAACCACTGATTCCCTGGAGCTGTTTTTAATTTCCCAGGACTTGAAACAAAACCAAACCAACACCACTAACAACAATAACGAAACATCTGAGATTGATCAGATAATTTTCACCTCTTCTCTGGGTGTAGCTTCTATCCCAAAATAAGATCTTTAGCTATGGCTTTCTTTGTAGTTTCTCAGCGTCAAGGTCACTGGATTTGGTTACAGATGTTGCAGATATGGGATAACTTAGAGTTGCTTTGTTCTTTAGAGGAAAGTGGCTTAAAGATGATATTTCTGTTTAATTTGTTCAAACAAGTTTTTGCCAATTTCTTAATATAGTTGCAACTGTCATATCCAGCTAGTTTATTTGCATATGTAAATTTAAAATCATTTCATTGTTACACATGGCAAGTATGAAATGTTTTAATTTAAAAGAATCTATATATGGTGGCAATATTTTTATATATAGTATCAACTAAATCTGTGAAACATAATCTTTATAAAACATTTCAGATAGGCTAGATCAAACAAAAATATCTAATTTTAGTATGAATGTAAGATAAACATTTAAAAATGAATATTTAGAAAACTATTGTTATGTATCTTTTTTCAGTGATCACCTACCATTCTTTGGGAAAAATAAACAGACATTTCTAGGTCTACTACTATTTAGATAAGTAACCATATAAAATACCATGTTCAAAATTGTAGTAAATACAATTATAAAAAGCAAAATTTTAGTAAATTGTAGTCTCAACAATAATATGTAGCAAGTAATTTTCATGCCGTATCTCTATTTCTAGGGACCCCAAGGACCTCGTGGTGACAAAGGTGATCATGGAGACCGAGGCGACAGAGGTCAGAAGGGCCACAGAGGCTTTACTGGTCTTCAGGGTCTTCCCGGCCCTCCTGTAAGTTATTCCTTTAAGTGTTATTCTGCCCTCCAGTTGAAAATACACGGGTACTTGACATGAACATTTATCTGCCTATAAAATAGGTGGATATGTTTGTATTTTCTTTTCAGTTCAAAGAATATCTTGATGAATAACAAGTGGTAATTGCCAATAATAAGCTATAATTTTGTAGGGGAGAAATACAGTAAAAGCTATAGGCACTGTTACTCCTACAGATATGTCTTTAACATTGGTCAACTCATGTAGACATTGCAGAGATTGAAGACTTAATCAAAGTAGTTTATGCTGCTAAAGTCAATGATAGCACATTTTTGAGAATGGCACAATGCAGGATCCAAATATTTTGGTAACATTTTTTATTGTATTCCTACTTAGGGTCCAAATGGTGAACAAGGAAGTGCTGGAATCCCTGGACCATTTGGTCCAAGAGTAAGTAACAAAAAGTAGTAAGTTGCAGGTGTAAATAATAATGCCTTTGTTGATGTACTGCTAATGCTTGAGTATCATTTTCATGTTATTGAAGCTGGAGTTGGCTCATCTCTGAGGTTGGCAACACACATATGAGACAAGCTATTTAGCAATTAATTTTAAGTAGAAATGTTATGAAATATGATATATTACCTCATGGGCCAGCATTAAAATTTCTTACCTAGGGTTTGGATATATTCCTCTGTTAGTTCATTTTGTTACATTGTGTTAATTAAAATTTCTGTTAAACTTTCAATTTTTAAGATGGTATAATAGGATTTACTATGAAGTGGAGACAGATTTTGAGGCTGAATATATTTTGTCTTTTAAGTAATTGTGATAATTCCTCAGAAGTAGTTTACATAAGGCTAATTTGGAAGTAAATAATAAAATGAAGCCAATATTTGAAACTTTTAGAAATTCTCCATTAGTATTAATGTTGCTTGTAATAAGTCATTGATGTCATAAGACAAGTGATGTATGTAATTATTTAGGAAAATAGAAAACATTTTGTAGAAAAAATTAGAAAAAATAATTCAAAGCAATTCTGGTGCATCTAAATACAGTGTAAAAAATCCTACATAAAATTGAGAATAATAGTCCATGATGATATTCTGAAGCATAAGCACAAAAATTTCACTAAAACACTCCAACTTCTGTCATTTTCTTCTTTCAAGTTAATTGAATTTCTAAGTTTACAATATGTGAGGTTTAATGAAAGTTACTACCAATAAAAGTAGATGACTAGTCCATTAAAGATGTAAACTCATATTTGTCTTTTACCATGCATGGATGATGGAAAATTCTTATGTCATGAAATCATAAATGTTACAAAGTACCAGAAGTTCATTTATTAATCAGTAAGAAAATGAGTCTTAGAAATCACTGTACCAGCTCCATATGTAAAAAGGCATTGTAACATTTTTTTCTTCACAGAATCTAAACTGCGGTCTTTGTTTCTTGCAGGGTCCTCCAGGCCCAGTTGGTCCTTCAGGTAAAGAAGGAAACCCTGGGCCACTTGGGCCAGTTGGACCTCCAGGTGTACGAGGCAGTGTAGGAGAAGCAGGACCTGAGGTAAAGTCACAAGGGTTTACATGCAAGAAATGCTATTCATTTCAATAGCTCAGATTCCATCCAAGAAATGTCTGTGCAGCCTGATTGACAGAGACTTAAGGGACCCTGAAAACAAACCTAGAAGTCACACAAGAATTTGTATAAGTAACCATTTCAAGTATTTTAATACAGATACGTTAGAGCACATAAAATCAGAGTCCAGCCTACCCAGACATTAGCACAATGTGATACTAATAAGAGCAAAGAACAAGTTATAATTGTATTTATAATTAAAGTGATGAAAATGTTGATTTGCTCTCAAGGGCAATATTTTAAATGTCTGTGAGGTATAGTTATTACTTCATGAAAACGCCATAAAAAAGCTGGACAATGAAGAGTATGAAATTGAAGTTTTTCTCCATTGAAAACAACATTCAGGGAGGACTTCGATTAAAACTTTTTGTTAAAAAGTTTCAGTAGTGTTGACT
The DNA here is from genome assembly GCF_008728515.1 of Papio anubis. NCBI lineage: Eukaryota > Metazoa > Chordata > Mammalia > Primates > Cercopithecidae > Papio > Papio anubis. Next base: position 72,725,619 of record NC_044985.1, on the reverse strand, counting down.
TGAGGATGATACAAAGCTGTATACTGTGTTAGTTAGATTCTTGCTTCTCAGTCTGGAAAACATCTTCATACATCTTCCATGCACAAGTGTACTCATATGCATGTTTGTATATGAGCTTATGCTTCTCTCTCTGGTGTTTCTTCCTCGTTGGTCTTCTTAACCTTCTCTTCCTTACTTTTCCTTTGCCCTTCATAGCAATACTGTTAAGCCAGATATTTATTTCTTATGTGGATCAAATAGTCTTATATTTCCTATGGACAAGAGAAATGTTTTCTACTCATTTGTTTCTCTAACTTTGAATGGGAAACAGCTGGAGAATTGGAATAACTTTGGCTTATATGGCTGTTGATTGATTTTATTTTGTGATTCGGTGGTCCTTGATATATATCAAAAAAGTCTTTTCTTCTGAAATTAGTATAAAGGACTGCATGGACTCAATATATGACCTTAGAGACAGAAAGAAAAAAAGATTATGTAACAGCCCTTTGAGAGTGAGGAAACATTGGCACTGAAGGTGAAAGCAACTTGTCTGGAGCCATATAACAAGTGGCAGAGCCAATGGTAGAACTCCAGCCTTCTGGAGAGTTCTTGCTCCCAGATCTTACTCTCTATATGAGATGTGGACTATGTGTCTCTTCAGGTTGTCACCTGATTCTTTCAAGTTCCTGAGTTCTTCCTTGGGGAAGTGCAGAAGGGAATTAATAGAGAGGATCCATTTCGTAGTCTCTGCCACTTTTTGTGTTTATCTCCCTCTCATTTCAGTGTATCTTATTTGGCAAAAAAAAAAAAAAAAAGGCAGGAGGGCTCCTTATTTATGTGAATTAAAAGGCTAAGGAAAACTGGGCACCCTGGCACACACCTGTAATTCTAGCTATTCAGGAGGTGAAGGCAGGAGGATTGCTTGAGCCCAGTAGTTTGAATCCAACCTGGGCAACATAGTAGCAAGACCCTGTCTCTAAAAGCCAAGACTATTTCTTCAGTTTTGCTTAGGCAGATAATTTTTATCTGTATAGTAATTAACGCACATAAAAGGACTTCTGGTGTGTCTCTCCCTCTCCTTTAGAAGTAGGAGTATAATTCTCTTGTGAGTGTTTCTTGTGGGTATTTTCTTGTTATTGACATGTGATCTTATAGCACCAGCAGCCACTATTCCCCTGCATCCTTTGTTCAGCTTCTGTCCAAAAATACTTTTAAAACATTTTGGTTGTACCTTGACCAAAATAGTTTGCAAATGAACAAACTTATCTCCATGCTATTAACAGAAAATATGTTGTATCTTCAAGGTAAACACCTAAGCAAATATTTTGCACTTTGATCTTTATTTATCTTGGATGCTGACTTGAAGATATGTTGCCTGAAAAATGGTTAGGCACCATTTATCATCCTTGAATGTTACAGCCTGTTAGACCACCCCCATCTAGTTACAAAAGGGCACAAGTCATAGATCTCCCTTTACTGTCAAATTGGAGTGTCTCATTGGAACTCCCTATGCACCAAGTTCTACCAGTTAAGTAAAACCAAAACAATGTGTTAAATGTCTTTCCAATTTCTTTTTGATTAGGGTCCTCCTGGTGAGCCTGGCCCACCTGGCCCTCCGGGTCCTCCTGGCCACCTTACAGCTGCTCTTGGGGATATCATGGGGCACTATGATGAGAGCATGTCAGATCCACTTCCTGAGTTTACTGAAGACCAGGCGGCGCCTGATGACAAAAACAAAACGGACCCAGGGGTTCATGCTACCCTGAAGTCACTCAGTAGTCAGATTGAAACCATGCGCAGCCCCGATGGCTCGAAAAAGCACCCAGCCCGCACATGTGATGACCTAAAGCTTTGCCATTCCGCAAAGCAGAGTGGTGAGTAGACAGCAGCCCATTTGAGCAAAACCCATTGTTTCTGTTTGTTTTATTCTCAACTGCATTCCAAAATATGTTACTGACTTTCTACTTAGTGGTAGATTTGAGATAAAAATAGTAAACATATCATGGAGCTTATAATTTAATGGTGGAAACAGTCAATTTTGTGAAAACATGAAAAAAAATGCTCAGCATCACTAATTATCAGAGAAATGAAAATGAAAGTCACAATGAGATACCATCTCGCATGAGTCAGAATGGCTGTCATTAAAAAGTCACAAAACAGGCTGGGCGCAGTGGCTCACGCCTGTAATCCCAGCTCTTTGGGAGGCCCAGGCGCGCGGATCACGAGGTCAGGAGATGGAGACCATCCTGGCTAACACGGTGAAACCCCGTCTCTAGTAAAAATGTAAAAAATTAGCCGGGCGTGGTGGCGGGCGCCTGTAGTCCCAACTACTCGGGAGACTGAGGCAGGAGAATGGCGTGAACCCGCGAGGCGGAGCTTGCAGTGAGTCGAGATCGTGCCACTGCCTGAACGAGAGAGCGAGACTCTGTCTCAAAAAAAAAAAAAAAAAAAAAAAGTCACCAAACAACAGATGCTGACAAGGCTTTGGAGAAAGGGGAATGCTTATACACTTATTGGTGGGAATGTAAATTAGTTCAGCCACTGTGGAAAGCAGTCTGGAGATTTCTCAAAGAACTTAAAGCAGAGCTACCATTTGACCTAACAATCCTGTTACTGGGTTTATACCAAAGGAAAATAAATCATTCTATCAAAAAGACCCATGAATTCGTATATTCATCACTGTGCTATTCACAATAGCAAAGACATGAAATTGACGCAGATGCCCGTCAGTGGTAGATTCGATAAAGGAAATGTGATACATACATATGATGGAACATTATGTGGCCATAAAAAAGAATTAAATCATGTCCTTTGCAGCAACATAAATGCAGCGGGAAACCATAATCCTAAGCAAATTAATGCAGGAACAGAAAGCCAAATATCGCATGTTCTCATTTATAAGTAAAAGCTAATGAGCACACATGGACATAAATATGACACCATAAACACTGCAGGCCACTGCAGTGGGGAGAGTGTGGATGGGAGCAAGGGTTGAGAAATTACCTATTGGATACTATGTTCACTACCTGGGTGATAGGATCTGAACCCCAAACCTCAGCATCGTACAATATTCCCATGTAACAAATCTGCACAGGTACCCCTTGTATCTAAAATAAAAGTTAACTTTTTTTAAAAAAAGTACTATAATAGATGATATATCCTATTAATAATCCAGTCTCATGATGGTAGTTCCATTTCCATCCATAAATCTTAAAATATTGATATTTTTGTGGAGTAAGAGCATTTCGTGGAAATGTGGAAAATAATTGGTTAAGTATTGTTCAAAATGTTTATTTACTTACATGACCTGGCAGTGTCTTAATGTTAACATATTGTTGGATCATCAAGCATATATTTCCCAAATTTATTTAAATATGTAATTCCTTTCGTGTAGTTTAATGTTCTGTGAGTCATACTTCTGGAATATCTGCTGGTGGGATTATATTATTATGAGGTTCCAAGACATTTTGGAATCAAATAGTTGTTCTGCCCTAGTTGCATGTACCAGGCTTAAAGTTTACCTTATTCTGTCATTTTAATTAATCCAATATGACCTAGAGAAGAGGGATCCTAAGTCACAGGAGACAAATGAGCTACAAAGTGCTTAAGAATTTAAGTTAACTTTGAAATGACATTGACAGGAATAGCTAAAATTATTATCATCGAAGAAAGGGCAATTTTATAACTCTGTATATTACATTCTGGCACTTTCATTTCATTTAAAGTGCAATTCTCACATACTATTTATATAATATACACACAAATATGTATATATACACACATCCATATATACAAATGCATATTAAATTGTGTATTTGACTGTATGCCTACCACCAAGCACTGCCTTGGTATTTCCTGTTTTAAGAATCTCTTATATATGAGAAAATTAATTTTTAAAAGAGCCAATGAAATGATTCATAGCATTCTAATTGTAATTCAACTCATTTATTCACTTGACTCATGGTTTTGATATTACATTATTTTACATTATTGTATTACATTATTTAGATTATTTTATTACACTCTAATTCTAATTTGCTTTAAAATATTGGGAACACATCTATTTTGGCAAAGCCACTTACTGTGTAGATTGTCTCTTTTCAGTATTGTTTTCTCATCTGTAAAATGGGAGTAATGATACTTCTTCACATGGATGTTTTGAGCCTTAAGTGCATGGTTTGGCAAAGCGCCTTACAATAGCGACTGGAATGTAGAAAGGCCCCCAATGCATAACAGTTACTTTTTTCTTAAGAGGTGCTCTTGTTTAAAATAATCCTTAATCAGTGAGTATATATTTTCAAACCCTCTGTTAATTTTTTTGGAGACTTATAATCATGATTGAGATTGTCTTTATTTAGTAAAATTTCTATTTTGAAAAATAGGTGAATACTGGATTGATCCTAACCAAGGCTCTGTTGAAGATGCGATCAAAGTTTACTGCAACATGGAAACAGGAGAAACATGTATTTCAGCAAACCCATCCAGTGTACCACGTAAAACCTGGTGGGCCAGTAAATCTCCTGACAATAAGCCTGTTTGGTATGGTCTTGATATGAACAGAGGGTCTCAGGTAATTTAATATGCTTACTTAAAATTGTATTCTTTACTTTTTACTACTTATTACATATTTTTGATTTATTTAGGACTTTGCTATTTTTTTTAACCAGGCTTATCTTGCCATGTTTATTTTGAAGTGATATATTCTCATTAGTTACAATTGTAATACCATTGCATAAACAAGGTTTTGCTATGAGTCAAGTTAACAAAAATTTTGAATTAAAAATTTTCTCATTGATGAAATATAGAAAAGTAATTATTTTTACTGTAAATTCCTCTAATGTATGTGACATGGACTGTGGAGTGTACTAGAAGGGATCTTGCCACAGTTGATAAACAGTGATTTCTGTATATTCAGCTTCAGGAGACCTGGTTACCTCACCAGGATCTCGTACTGACTTTGGGGCCTTATAAAGTCACCGAACTTTTTGGAGACTCAGTTTTGCTAGCTTAAAGTAAGGGTGATAATGTTTATCCTATAGTTTCCATGTGGATATAAAATTCTTAGTTTAGGGTCTTGTACTATGGGATAGACGGTAAATTAATATTAGATAACTGCTATAATAATGTTTAAATAATTGAATCATTTTGTAAAATTTTTAATATTATTTAAACTTAAGGCATCTTTGTAATGTTATGAAGTCTATTGATATTTTTCTGACTCCCAGTCTACCCTGTTTCTGTCATGGTCTGGTGTTCAGAAACTCTCTGGCCTTGCCACTGCCTATTGCAATGTGAATATTTCATATTGCATTTCTTTATGGCAGCCTAATTGAAATTTTCTTCTCACTTCTGCTTCTGACCTTTTCCTAGAAATCACGTTCAGAATAAACATTATATGAGAACATTATGGGTGTATACAAGATAAGCTAGTATCTATCATTATTTAATGAGCACAAAATTTTAAATTTTAAATATAAATAGTTGAAATGTAATTTAGCTAATACAATATGTAAAATAAAACCCTCAAATGGGAGTGCTGAAACCAAAGCTCAAAGTAGAAGGTGAGTAGGAAAGAGTCTTTAGAAAAAAATTTTTTGATTATTTATTTTGTTAGCTCATGGAAAACTTTTCATATGTATTTCCTACAATTATGTAATAGTTGGGGTAAAAAGATTTTATACTACTAGTTAATTCCTAATTTTTATTATAATTAGCAATAAAAATAATGAGTTATTTTTGATACATGATTGAAGCAGATTTAAAAATATTTATGCTTGTTCTGGTGAATTATTGTTATTATTGGTTTCATTACCCTTTGGGTTAGTAAGGACAGAGGTTCTTTTGAGTATTCATAGACATTTTAAGATATGTTTAGATGTACAGGTAGAATGGCTTGCTTTATGACAATAATTAAAGTAATACTCTTCAAAATTGATTTATCTGAAATCAATTTATATATTTATCTATACATGTGTAAGGCATTATGAAACGCTTCAGTCTTGTGTATGACAAAGACTCTTTGTTTTTCTAGTTTGCTTATGGAGACCACCAGTCACCTAATACAGCCATTACTCAGATGACTTTCTTGCGCCTTTTATCAAAAGAAGCCTCCCAGAACATTACTTACATCTGTAAAAACAGTGTAGGATACATGGATGATCAAGCTAAGAACCTCAAAAAAGCTGTGGTTCTCAAAGGGGCAAATGACTTAGATATCAAAGCAGAGGGAAATATTAGATTCCGGTATATCGTTCTTCAAGACACTTGCTCTGTAAGTACTTTTTGATCTACATTGGTCTGGTTGAGGAAAAAAAAAATTATTTTTGTTAAAAATACTATTATGGCACTAGAACTGGGGGCAATTTTACCTTGTGTATGAGCATAATAGCAGTTTATAGTCATTCCTTAGGGTAAACTTGAGTGTGTGTTAGCACATGAAGCGTGATAGAGGTTTGAATCCTTATAGTAAAGAAAGAACTGGATCCCTAAGATCTGATCCAGTTCTTCTGCAGACTTTCTTTGGTTCATTTCCAAGTTATTTAACTTACTGAATCTCAGTCCCATGCTTAAAATGCCTTATTTCTAAAATGCGTAATCAATCCAAGATACTTTAGTTTTTCACCAATTTGTAAGTCTCCCCACTTGCATATTGAGATATAAAACAAAAATAATACTGAATGGTGAATTATAGTTTCATTTGTGAAAAACAAAAAAAGCTTTCATAATTTATGTTGCTAGTGACCATTTGGGAAGCTGCAGAAGAACAAAGAAAATTTACTTAAAGCATGAAAGAAATTCTGTTACATAAGTACACTAATATCTCACTTTATGTTTTCATTTTTTATTTTAAGGAGTACTCTAAAAATCATTGCCTTTACATTATAAAAGTTGTCTGGGAAGGTTGCTGTGTAACATACTTGGAAAAAATTGTATGTACGTTTAACCCATTGCACCATTTAATTTCAGAAGCGAAATGGAAATGTGGGCAAGACTGTCTTTGAATATAGAACACAGAATGTGGCACGCTTGCCCATCATAGATCTTGCCCCTGTGGATGTTGGCGGCACAGACCAGGAATTCGGCGTTGAAATTGGGCCAGTTTGTTTTGTGTAAAGTAAGCCAAGATACATTGACAATGAGCACCACCATCAATGACCACCGCCATTCACAAGAACTCTGACTGTTTGAAGTTGATCCTGAGACTCTTGAAGTAGTGGCTGATCCTGCATCAGCATTGTATATATGGTCTTAAGTGCCTGGCCTCCTTATCCTTCAGAATATTTATTTTACTTACAATCCTCAAGTTTTAATTGATTTTAAATATTTTTCAATACAACAGTTTAGGTTTAAGATGACCAATGACAATGACCACCTTTGCAGAAAGTAAACTGATTGAATAAATAAATCTCCGTTTTCTTCAGTTTATTTCAGTGTAATGAAAAAGTTGCTTAGTATTTATGAGGAAATTCTTCTTCCTGGCAGGTAGCTTAAAGAGTGGGGTATACAGAGCCACAACACATGTTTATTTTGCTTGGCTGCAGTTGAAAAATAGAAATTAGTGCCCTTTTTGTGACCTCTCATTCCAAGACTGTCAATTAAAAATGAGTTTAAAATGTTTAACTTGTGATTGAGACCTACATGCATATCTTGATATTGTGTAACTATAATAGAAACTCTTTTAGGAGAATCTTAAAAAAAAAAAACAGTTTCTCACTGTCTTAAATAGAATTTTTTGATAGTATATATTCAGTGGCATTTTGGAGAACAAAGTGAATTTACTTCAACTTCTTAAATGTTTGTAAAAGACTATAAGTTTAGACATCTTTCTCATTCAAATTTAAAGATATCTTTCTCCTCTTGACTCAATCTATCAATATGGATAGAAGTTACACTAGTATATACCATTTAGTAAATTTACACTCTCTTATTTAAGAAGATATTGAATGCAAAATAATTGACATATAGAACTTTACAAACATATGTCTAAGGACTCTAAGTTGAGACTCTTCCACATGTACAATCTCATCATCCTGAAGCCTATAATGAAGAAAAAGATCTAGAAACAGTTGTGGAGCTGACTCTAATCAAATGTGATGATCGGAATTAGACCATTTGGCCTTTGAACTTTCATAGGAAAAATGACCCAACATTTCTTAGCATGAGCTACCTCATCTCTAGAAGCTGGGATGGACTTACTATTCTTGTTTATATTTTAGATACTGAAAGGTGCTATGCTTCTGTTATTATTTCAAGACTGGAGATAGGCAGGGCTAAAAAGGTATTATTATTTTTCCTTTAATGATGGTGCTAAAATTCTTCCTATAAAATTCTTTAAAAATAAAGATGGTTTAATCACTACCATTGTGAAAACATAACTGTTAGACTTCCCGTTTCTGAAAGAAAGAGCATTATTCCAATGCTTGTTCACTGTTCCTCTGTCATACTGTATCTGGAATGCTTTGTGTTACTTGCACGCTTCTTAGACCAGAACATGTAGGTCCCCTTGTGTCTCAAGACTTTTTTTTTTTTTCTTAATTGCATTTGTTGGCTCTATTTTAATTTTTTTCTTTTAAAATAAATAACTGAGACCCTCCCAAAAGACAAGCCATGCACACAACTTTGGTCATGTATCTCTGCAAAGCATCCAATTAAATGCACGCTTTTGTCATGTCCGTGGTTTTTGTTTTGTGGAATTCCTTTGACCGTATTAGATCTATTTCATTTCCAATAGTGAAAAGGAGATGTGGTGGTATACTTTGTTTGCCATTTGTTTAAAAGATACAACAAATACCTTCCATCATATATGTACTGGCTTATAAATGAAAATCTATCTACAACATTACCCACAAAGGCAACATAACACCAATTATCACTGCCTCTGCCCTTAAAAATGTCAGAGTAGTATTATTGATAAAAAGGGCAAGCAATAGATTTTTCATGACTGAATAAACTGTAATAATAAGACATATGTCTCAAAGTGTATCACATATAAATTTAGCCTAATTGTTTTGTTTTATTTTCAATATTTAGTTTACAACATCATTTTCCCCCAAACTGGTTATATTTTGACCTGTATATCTTAAATTTGAGTATTTATATGCCTAAAAACATGTGTGAGTCTTCCTTGACTTCCTTCAAGTCCAAACTGTACAGATTATATAAGTTCACATAGATGCATCAGAAATATGTGGTAATACTATTAAGTCACAAACACTAACAATTTCCAACTACAGAAATAACATTTCTTATTTGGATTTTGGGAATGCTACCAATAAAAGCCTGCCCAGACCATTCCAAGGCTCTCAAATTTCTTGCCTATATATTTGATCTGTCAGTGGATTTCTTTACTTTCATGTCCCATAGACACCTCAAATTCTACACTATAAAAAGTGAAATAATCTACATTTGGGGAGGATGGTGGCATACATTTATTGTTGATTTATTTAAAAATATAAATAAAAATTCTCAGAATTAACAGAAAAAAAAAAAAAAAAGACAATAGCCTCATTATCCATCCATTTAGGCAGGCCAGAAACCTGAGAGTCATTTTTGTCACCTCTCTCTCTTCTCTCAGATCACGCGAGTCCCGTCCTTGTTAAATATTTCCAATTCTGCCCCCTAAATATTCCCTAAGGTCCTATCCTTCTCTTGATCTACACTGCCGCTATCTGTCCACATAATTATTATGTCTCGCCTGAGCTTTTTCAATAGCCTCCGACAGGTTTCCAGGCATCCACTCTTGCCCTCTTCTGATCCATTCTTCTCACTACAGCCAGAGAAATCAATTTGAAGTAAAAATCTGAATATGTCACCTCTCACTCCCCCCAAGCCACCCTAGCTAACACAACACACATGCACTCATCTTATTATAAAAAGCTTCAGTGGTAGCTTCTAGGATAGAGACAAAAATCTTCAAACTATGAGGTACTGGCATGACCTGACTCCTGCCTTCTTCCCAGGCTTCCTTACACCACTATCTCCCTTTCTCTGTGCTCCACTCACATGGGATTTTGTCCATTTTCTAAAAGCTTCTTCCCTGTCCTACTGAAAACCATTTGCATGTGTATTCTTTTTGCCCAGTTTACTTGTACTTACCTTTCGGAACTCTTCTCAATGCCTCATCCTCACAAAATCTTTACTGGGCTCCTCACTCCTTACCACAACCCAGGTAAGATACTCCCCATTCAATTTTCTTGGCACACTGTATTTCTTCTTATAAATATTTATATTTATAGCACAAATTAGAATGTTTTATAAAGGGTGTGATTATTTGGTAGGTGTCAGTCTTTTCTATTAATTCTATTTGTTACAAAGGCACGGACTGTTTACACAGGATCCAAAAATTTTCTTAGTATTTGTGCATGTTCAACATACATTCATTGAATGATGAAACATTGTATACTATGTGTAACTGGAAAAATACATTCAGAGAGTAATCATTTATGTACTAGTGTGAAGCATACATCGTTATTACCATTATATTATGTTACTGTTTCTATTAGTACTACTGGACAGAAACACAACTGAATAAAGGATTATTATCCAATAACAATAGCAGCATACAACATATACCTAAACATGACAAGAAATTTGCAGAACCCGATCGAAAAAAATCCATAACACTTGACTGAGACATGTAAAATAAAATTAGGGCTAAACCTACCTTAACATAGGGAAGCTCAATATTTGAAAAATGTAATTTTTTCCTAAATTAATAAATGCTCCCACTGAAAATCCCTATAAGATCATAAAAACTGAAAACATGACAAAACTGTTCTAAAAGTTATTGGAATGAAAAATTTGCAAGAAAAGTGATAAAAAAAAGATCCTCTCCAAAACAGAAATGGTGAATAAAGGTGGACCCTGGCCCAAGGAAATATTTAAAAATAATAAAAAGCTACCGGTCATAGGGAACAAAAAATATTTAGAAGTGAATCTATGTACCTATATTAGAATTAATATAGAAAAAAATTAATTCCTGTTTATTCAGTAAATACTATTAAAGTAAATTTGTAACTATTTATCATTTGAAAGCATGTTTCTTTCTTTAATTCTTATACCAAAACAGTTCCCAAATGAACTAATTCAATTTTTAAAACCTCTAAATATATTTGCATAAAAATTATTGAGTGGCTTAATAATCCTGGAATGGAGATGAAAACAAATATGTAAATAATAAAATGATGAAAGATCAGATTCTAAAATACATCTTAAATCTGTAGAAAACAAATATATAAATAATAAAATGATGAGAAATCAGATTCTAAAATACATCTTAAATCTGTATTATAACCAGGCACAATGCTGCTCACTTGTAGTTCCACCTATTCAGTAGTCTGAGGTGGGACGATCACTTGAATCCAGTTCAAGGCTAGCCCTTGCAAGACAGTGAGCTCCTACCATAAAAAAAAAAAAAATACTATATTATAAAAATCTCAATAGTATGCTTCAAAGCATGTACCAGTTGGGAACATTTATGTAATATATATTACAGAAATGGTTTAATGCAGTTTCTGTAAAATCCTCCAAAATATGCATAGTCCTATACTGGTAATTTACAAAAGCCACAATATAAAAACTAATAAATGTGGAAGATATTTAATATCATTAGAAATAAAAATGCAACAGAAACAATAAGATACAGAATTTTATCAGAATTTGACAAACATTAAAATACCTGATAGTATTAAGTGTCAAAGAAGACAGAAAAACACTCACATATATTTTTTGTCTGTTTTTTCCCATGGAATGTGGAAAGAATAGTTAAAGTCATTTTCTCTAATTGGTTTATTCACAGTTCCTATAAATGTGAGAAGGTAGTAGGCCCAAAAATGAGCCAGAGGTTGAGGATAGAGTAGTACACACGAGGATGTCCTCTGGGGCTGCTGATTTTACCTGATGACAAGTAAATTAAAACATTATTTGTAAAACAAAAAATAACAAAAGATAAAAAACACTCCACAAATGTAAATAATAAGTATAGATATAAGATAGAATAGAACTTAAAAATTAACATGACAAAAACAATTCCACAATGGTGCCAGATTATTTACACAACAGACTAAGAATCTATTGTAGGTACATGCTTTTCATGTGGATTTCATGTCAGATACTGGTATTTTTGCTTTGGAATGTAAAATTATTACCCAGCACATGGTACAGGAAATCATTCCATGCTTTATATGCTGCTTATACCATTTAGTGGGTAAAACGGACCAACATACCAACTAAGCTGAATAAATACATGGTGATAACTAACATTAATTAGGTACGTATATGGGAAGCATGGGACCTAGCCATCTAAGCTAGGCTGGAATTTGGAGAGGAGAGGAAGCAAGGAAGAGTAGCTGGAATACACTCTTTCTTAATGAGTCTAGAGGGCTAAAGATAGTGTCTTGAACAATGAAAGAAGGTAAGACACAAAGAACAACATAGATCAAGGCATGGAGTTCTTAAAAGTCATGGCCTTGCCTGGGGAGCCCCTGGTGGGCAGTTTCTGTAATAGATTGCATACAAGGGGTTGGTGGGAGATAAAGTTAGAGAAGCAGGAAGAGGTATCGTAAAGGGACTTGTGTGTAGAAATAAAGAGATTGAAAATTATTTTGAAGGTGTTTTAAGGAAAGTATCTGTGGTGCTTAGCTGGGTGTGTAACCATACCCTCTAGAGTGCCCTTGGAAATGTGTGAGTAGGGTGTTAGTGGTTATAATAAAGATAGGGGAATATTTTAGGGATTTTGTAGATGGGCCAAGGATGTTGAAATTCTTGTATGTAGGCCAATCCCTTAGAACAAAATCTGAACCACCCAAAATACCAATACAAGTTTCACTGCAATATATTGAAGTGTTTTGGCAAGTAAGACACATTGTGATTTGCATGTTAAAAAGATCACCTTGGCAGCAATACTGAAGGAAGAATTTTTAATGGCAGTAAGATTGAAAAGAGAAAGATTAGTTGAACAATGTGTAAGAAAAGCAGGAAAGAGCAGTTCATGTCACTGCACATGGAGAGAGATGGATTTGAGAAATATTTAAAAAGCATCAATGCAATCTGATGAAAGAGTGAGGGTGAGGAACCAAGATTTTAAGATTATTTCCAAGTTTCTGGCTTAGGAAGCTGGAAGGAAGGTGCTGGCATGTACTGAGATGGGGACTAGCAAAGCGGGCAGGCTGAGGACATGTGTTCTATGTCCATGGAGCATCTAGCTGGAGACAGTCAGGGTTATACATAAAGATAGGTGAGCCATCACATCCAGTTGTTTGAGATTTCAATGTGAGTGCAATCATTCACAAAAGTGGAGACTAGTGAGCCCGAAACAGACCACTGGAGAATGCAGATGTTCAAAAGGAAAAGAGTGAAGGAGGAATATGTATTATATGAATATTACTTTTTAGTCATAGAATTCTAAACCTTGGATGTCATTTCTGTGAAGTCAGAAAAGAGAGCTTGAAGCCATGTCTAATGCTCTAATGCATCTCTTATTCTCATTTTTATACTTTAATGACTAAACTCAATAAAACCAATAGAATGAAATGTGAAAGAAAATGAAAATTATATTTGAAAATTGAACTGGACAAAAGCATGAGTGAGACATAATAAGGAGCTCTAGAGATAAAACTGTAAAAATTTAGCAAAATCCTATAAAAATTTGCTCATAATTCTCTGCTGGATTTTATTTTGATGCTATCAGCAAAAACCTCAAATGATACTTAATTCATATTATGTGACTATCTTACAGGATAAAAAATTCCCTGAAGATTGCATTTATTCTGATTTTCTTTTTTTAAAAAATTTGTATTTTCATAGTTTATTGGGGAACAGATGGTGTTTTGTTACATGAGTAAGTTCTTCAGTGGTGATTGCTGAGATTTTGGTGTACCCATCACCCAAGCAGTTTACACTGCACCCAATTTGTAGTCTTTAATAGTTCACTCCCTTTCCACCCTTTCCCCCTGATTCCCCAAAGTCCACTGTGTCATTGCTATGCCTTTGCATCCTCATAGCTTAGCTCCCACTTATGAGTAAGAACATACAATGTTTTGGTTTTCCATTCATGAGTTACTTCACTTAGAACAATAGTCTCCAACTCATCCACATTGCTGCAAATGCCATTAATTCATTCCTTTTTATGGCTGAGTAGTATTCCATCATATATATATGTGTGTATATACATATATACACGCACATATACGGGTGGATAAAGAAACTGTCTTGATTGATGGGCATTTGGGTTGGTTCCACATTTTTGCAATTGCAAGTTGTGCTGCTATAAACGTGCTCATGCAAGTATCTTTTTGGTGTAATGACTTCTTTCCCTCTAGGTAGATACCAAGTAGTGGAATTGCTGAATCAAATGGTAATTCTACTTTTAGTCCTTTAAGGAATCTCCACACTGTATTCCACAGTGGTTGTACTAGTTTACATTCCCTCCAGCAGTGTAGAAGTGTTCCTGTTCACTGTGTCCATGCCAACATCTATTATTTTTTGATTTTTTGATTATGGCCTTTATTGCATGAGTTAGATGGTATTGCATTGTGGTCTTAATTGCATTTATTTAATCATTAGTGATGGTGAGCATTTTTTCATATGTTTCTTGGTCATTTCTGTATCTTCTTTTGAGACAGAGTCTTGCTCTGTTGCCCAGGTTAAACAGCAGTGGTGTGATCTTGGCTCACTGCCACCTCTGGCTCCTGGGTTCAAGTAAGTCTCCTGCGTCAGCCTCCTGAGTAGTTGGGATTACAGGTGTGCACCATCATGCCCAGCTAATTGTTGTATTTTTAGTAGAGATGGGATTTCACTATGTTGGCCAGGCTGATCTCAAACTCCTGGCCTCAAGTGATCGTCCCGCCTTGGCCTCACAGATGCATTTATTTGTAATCAAAGAATATGATTCTCCTCATTTTAAAGAGTGCATACCAAAAGCATATGCATATAAGCAGTTATGGTTAAATGCCATTGATATAGCAGAAAATTGGTCTGCATGAATGTGAAGTACAAATGTAGATTCAAGTGGTAATAAATAGAGAAATGTAGAACTGTAATCGTAATGTGAACAATTTTCCCAGCAGTTGAAACTGTTACAAGATAGATCCTATAATGAAAGGCGGCTGGAGATACAGAATGGTCACACTTGTTAGCCAATTTAATGAGAAAAAAAAGCAACATAAATTGAAAACATCTGTAGTCAGAATTTTAGACCTAAAGACTCAAAGGAAGCTAAAGTACAAGCCCCTCCCAGAGACATTTGACATGTTTCCTTGCATAATGCTGTGCTTTGTTGGGTTCTCACAGAAAGTCATCACCTCTTTCAAAGCTGTGCTTTTGCTGACTCGGCTGAGGACAGTCTCCAGGTGGTTTAAATTCAAGACAAAATTTGAAAATCGGTCCCAAACCATTTTTATCAATAGCACTAATGAATCCCTCCTTCTGTTCAGTTTCCTCTCTCTCCTCATAGCCCTGAATTAATCACAACCTCAGCCCTCAAAATTGAACCTTCCTTTTTAAAAATGATTAAAAGCTACAGTATCCCCAATCAGACCCTTGGTGATGTTTCCTCCACATCCTCCTCACCACGTACACACCATGCTGTTCTTTTCTCCTTTCCTTTGGAAGTTTGGTCCTTGATGATTTCATTCTGGAGCCAGATGATTTCATCCACCATCTGCAGAAGGATAATTTCCAAATAGACTTAGCTGCCTCTGACCTAGTATTCTCCAATCAGTCACACATTTTATCATGTTCAACCACCCTTCCAAATGAATCACTGCCACGTTTAACTGCCACGTAGAAAGCTGCGAGAAAGGCCGAAGTTGTGTAAATTTCCACTCAGTCCTTATTAAATGGAAACGTCTCTTGCCTAACTTTTGATATTCTCCTTCAGCCTGACCCCATTTCCCTCCTCCTGACCCCATTTCCCTCCTTAACCTAATTTTGCCAGCAAGTATGTCTACATTCTATGACTCTTTCTTCAGTCTCGTCTTTGAAGAAAGGGTGTTCTGATTCCCTGCTAAAATTGTTTTGTCTCATCCTCATCTTTCCTAAAATGGAGATCTAATCTGCCTCCTTCTTCCCACAACGGGTGTCTCTTCATTGCCTGTAAATCTGACCATGGCTTCCCATGTTTCCCTTGATTTTGTACTCTCCTCAAGCAACAGTCTTCCAATATTTAAACCTTGTTATGACTCTAGATTGAGAAGCAGACAAAATAAAAACTCATCACCTTGCTACTCTAAGGCCTCATGTCTAAACTGTATTTCCAGCCTCATCTCTCACACCACCACTGCTTGAAACCCATGCTCTGTCTGAAACTGGGATAATTTAAATTGCCAAGTATGCCTCCTAACTCTGCACCTCTTTCCTTACAGTATTTTCTGTGGTCTTCCTTTCTCTTGCTACCTGAAAAACATTATATTATTTAAAGTTGGCCCCACATGTCACCTGCTTTATGTAACCTGTCTTGAGAGCCTCCAAATGGACATGACTGTTCATTCCTTATGCCATTCTCATATTATAGGATCTTTGGGGTGTCAATTTTCTGGCTGGAAACCTCTGTGGCCATGGTGCCTCGTTCAGCCTGAGTTCTTGTTCTGCATCCAGGAAGAACGAGGTACACAGACAAGTGAAGTGTGAACAAGATGAAGATGAGCTTTATTGAGTGTTACAACAGCTCAGATGAGACCCACAGTGGGTAGCTCCTCTCCACAGGCAAGTCATCTGTGGAGTGTTCAGTTCTCTGCAGAGAAGAAGCCCTCGAGAGGGTAGCTCCTCTCTGCAGATCATTCAGATGCCTCTGCAGGTCTCTGAAGTTCTCAGCAGAGAGGGTAGTTCCTCTCTGCAGTTGGTTGTCCTGTTGTCTCTCTGTCCTCTCCATCTGCCCTCTCTGGCTGAGCCTAGGGCTTTTATGGACCTCAGAGGGGAGGAAGTGCCTGCCAATTGGTCATGGGTGGCCATGGGTGACCCAGGAGAGGCACCACGAGTCCCCACTCCAGTCCATGGGACTGGCAGCCTGGCCCCTAACCTTTAGGCCCTCTCTAGCCTGAAGGTGGGGCCTTACTAGGGACCCATCAACTTCTGCCCAGGACTCTGTGTCCCGCTGTTATTCATGACCTGAGGGCTCAGCTGCAACCGGGGGCGAGATCAGAGCTGGGGCAGCAGAGGAGAGATGCCAAACAGCCAGAGCAGACACCCCCAAGCCTGCGGGGATGTGCCAGGGGGAACTTCCCAGGCCCTCAAGGATGCAGGCTACAGAGATGCCCAGGTCCTGGGCCTCGGAGAGCAGCTATAGCTGCACGTAGAAGCTCCTGCCCCCTCCAAGGGCACAGGGAGGCTCGGATCCACAGCCACAGCTTTGGTGGCTATATCCCCACTCAGGAAGGCAGGGCTCCTGCCTGCTCCACAGAGTGGGAGGCCTGGATCTGCAGCTGCAGTTTGGGCAGCTGCAGTGGCACCTGGGGAGCTCCTGCACCAACTCAGAAGCAGTAGGACTCCCACCAGCTCCATGGAATGTGCAGCCCCAGCCATGCCTCCCTGTGCCTCTCTGCTGCAGCCTGCATGATGGCGACAGCCAC
This sequence comes from Papio anubis, assembly GCF_008728515.1. Taxonomy (NCBI): domain Eukaryota; kingdom Metazoa; phylum Chordata; class Mammalia; order Primates; family Cercopithecidae; genus Papio; species Papio anubis. The sequence goes on along the minus strand of NC_044985.1, from coordinate 72,708,076 downwards.
TGCCATCACTAGTGTCTTGTATTTCTCTAATTCAAATTATTATGTTAAGTCTTGTGACATGCTTGTGTCATCATACTTCTACTAAATTTTATGATCTTTTATTCTGCTTGAATCCTCTTGGGCACTTGGTTCTGAGTCTTGCATTCAATAATTGCTCAATACTGTGGCTGAATTAAAATGAATGTATTTAGGTAGCCTAGGTCCTTCACTGTGCTATGGATGCAGGATAATCATTCTTCTATTTGTTCTCTTCTTTTGTTTATTAGTCCAAAGTGGTTTTCCCTTTCACCAGGATTTACTCAAATAACATTCTTTTTTATTGCACAATACATTTTACCTTTTTAAAGAAGACAGTCCTGAAAATATAATCATCATTGGCCAATTATTTTTTCTCACCTATTATCTATATCTTTTTTAGTTAGCCCATCACAATTTAGCACTTAATTGCTTGTCTTGAATGCTTTTGTGCCACTTCATATGGGTTCAACCTATCTACCCTAGACAACACACACCTAAAGAGGGAATATCATGTGATATATTTCCCTATAGTGTTTAGAAGAGTACCCAACATATAGAATGAGCTTATAATTTGGTAATCGACATGTATGCCCTTTTCAAAGCCAAAACATTGATAGCAGCTGATAGCAGCCACTGAAAATAGTTGTTACTGAGGTTTCACAGCAGTGTCTGTCACACAGAATTACCCCCAGTCATGAACACTGCTTTACCAAATATAACCTCCACCCCTTCCAAATTTCAGCCCACAGTCAATGACTGTCTGATTCAGGAATACAAAGACCCATCCCTCTTACTGTGAATTATAGCAACTCTGAAGGGCCATCTCAGTTCTAGAATTTCCTGTAGAGTCCTCTGAAACCTTCGTCAATTGCATGGGGTCAGCTTCCCCTTCTGTCTAAACCTACATTTCTCATTTCCTTACAGATGTATCTCCCAAGATGACTCCCCAGTAAATCTTCTGCTCATCATTAGCTGCCTTAGAGTCTGTTTTCAGGGAACTCAACCAAAGCTTAACTTTTGCTTCGTTTCCTACTCCATTATGGGGTATCTCATTTTCAAGATAATAGAAAGTATATCATTTCTCTCACACAATCACTAAACTGGTGTGATTTCTCTTACACAATCACACATATTTCTATGTGATTTAGAAATATCATAACTCCTATTTCTAAATTTTATGGACCTCAAAGGGCAACCTGGCTTCTATTAATAAACACCATAGCAGATATGGTCCAAAAATGCAAAGTAATTCAATGCGTTTTAGTGAAAGCCTTCAGGAGTTTTAAAGGTAAAGGTATTTTTGAGGAAGATTAAAGCAATAAGGAGAAAAAGGATGAGCAAAATATCAGAGAAAAACTTGTTTAATAAAAAATATTAGTCATAGATGATAGCCTTTTTGTTTACAGCATTGACTCAAGAGGTGATTATTTGCAAGATTTCTGAAAACCTTCAATGGGGCAGACTAGAGAATATGGAGATTTGGGGAGATCTTTCAAGTATGCCATGTTATATAGAATGTTTTCACCAATATCAAGCTATCTTAGTGACTTTGTCTCCTTTGTTGCTTCCTCTTCATTTCTCCAATTTGTGAATATTAAAGTATCCCAGGCTTTCATATTTTCTTCTTTCTACACTCCATTATTTCATGATCTCCTCTACTTCTTCTTCTTTTTTTTTTTTTTTTTTTTTTTTCTGAGACGGAGTTTCATTCTTGTTGCCCAAGCTGGATGCAATGGCGTAATTTCAGCTCACTGCAACCTCCGCCTCCTGGGTTCAAGTGATTCCCTTGCCTCAGCCTCCCGAGTAGCTGGGATTACAGGCGCATGCCACTGTGGCTACTTTTTTGTACTTTTAGTAGAAGTGAGGTTTCACCATGTTGATCAAACTGGTCTCGAAGTCCTGACCTCAGGTGATCCTCTTGCCTTGGCCTCCCAAAGTGCTGGGATTATAGGTGTAATCCACCACACTTGGCCTGATCTCTTCTACTTCTAAGGATGTAAAAGCCATATGCTGAAACTCTTAAATTTGTTTCTCTAGCCTGGACCTCTCCTCTGATTTCCAGCAAGTCTGGTTAGAAGAGTGATAACCATCCAAAATGTAACATGCCTAGCTTCAAAGTACTGGGTTCCTCAAATTTTTTACTTTAGTCTCCCCCATCTTAGTTACAGCTCTATTATTCCAGCTGCTTGGACCAAAAGCCTTGGATTCATGCTTGATATCTCTCTTTCTCTTAAACCACACATCCGAATTGTCAGCAGTTCCTGTTGGCTCTGTATTCAAAATGTATCCAGAACATGACTACTTTTCATCACTTCTACTATTACTGCCCAGGTGGAGACGACTGTTATCCTTGGCTTAGAATGTTGCAATGGACTCATGACTGTTCTCATGGTTTCTGCTCTTAACACACAGTCATCTCAAAAGAGCAGTCATGGAAATACTCTAAAACTGCAAGCCAGATCGTGTCATCCATTATCATAGTGGCTTCTCATCTAACTGAGGCAACAGCCAATATCCTCAGTGGCCAGATAAAATTAGGGTGACCATATAATGTCATCAGATCCAGATATTTCTGAGTTCTACAATACTAAATCTTATTAGACATTGGAAACATAGGCATAAACTGTTACTTTCCCAGGCAAAGCTGCACCTATGGTCACACTTCTTATAGGACTCCACATGATTTGTCTCTTTCTCTTTTTCTATGGCTTTCTCTTATACTCCTCCCCCAGATGCTCACTTTGTCCCAACCATATTCCCTTTGTTTTCCCTTGAACATATCCAGAACATTCCTCTCCTCATGGTATTGCTCTTCTCTCTTCCTGGAATAATCTCTTTAAAAGCTTTATATTACTTGCTTCATTAAATATATTCAAAACTTTGATGGGAATTTCAATTAGTCCATAGAATATATGGGGCTTTAGTTCCACAAAGGCAGAAGTCAATTTGTGAATTATTTTTAATTTAATTGATGACTAGCATTATGGAAATAGATAAGATTGTCAAGGAGAGATAGTAGAGTGACTGATGGTACTCTAATGACTAGGTAGAGGAAGATAATGAAGATAGAGAAGGCATGGCCTAGAAAAGGGAGGAAATTCACTTAGGTTAAGGTATAATGTCCATACATGATACACATTAGATGCTCAGTAAACATCTTGTGACTAAGTGATTTGCTAAATAAGGTAAATGTATGCCTACCTGAATTATGGTACCCGAATTAGCTATGACCACTCTGGAAGTGAGTTATCAAAATCCCAATTCAAGTTTTAGAGTGGCATTATGAATCTGTAGTAACTGGTAATAATTTATCATTACTCTTCCATAGTTCCCCCAAAGTCATGCATTTGACCTTTCCTCAGTGTACCACAAAAATGTTAACTTAGGTTTCTTTTGGAGAAAGAACATAGTAAATATTTTAGACTGTTTAGTGTCATGCCTTAGAGTATTAGCTGTAAAGCCAAAATGTTTGGGTTAAAATCTAAGCCCTCTCTCTTATTAGTTAGGGGACTTGGGACAACTTACTTAATCTCTTGGGTCTCATTTTCTTTCTTTTCATTTTTTTTGGAGGGGGTTGAATGAAAATACTAGTACTTCATTGAAATAAAGTGGGTAATACACAAATTAATAAGTTTAAAGTGACTAGAACAATGCTTGGCCCTGTAAGTGCTTATCAGTTGTGATTCTATTGGTGGAGATTTCTTCCAAACCACTGAACAGGAGACTAGGTTTATTAACCATCTTATAGTCTGGGAATTGAGGAATTCAATTTCTGTGTGGTTGCTGATCTGAGTTCTCTTTTACCTGAACTAAATATATTTGTCATTATTGTTTATAAAAGCTGTAAGTATGACTGTCCCAGACAGCTCATCATTCTCATTATCAATCAGCCACAGACAACATTACTTCTGAATTATGCCATTATATTTTTTTCTACCATGACAGTCCTGCTATCTTGTACAATATTATTCTCACTTTGTTTCTGGTAGTCTAGAGTTGCCGTTTGTCCTCTGCAAGCTCGGATCCTGTCATCTCCATGGAATCAAGAAGCCTATTTCAGACAGATTTTTCTTCTGCTTCCATCTTTAGACCTCAGACACACAAGGAGATTTTTCAAAGGTGCTGGCATGCAGCCCACCACGTGTTTCTCAAAACCTTACTGGTCCACCTTGAGAATATACTCAGAAGGTGAATGGTTGTGTCACATATGATAAATTCATTCCAATATTTCTATCTTCTTAAGTTGTTGAATTACATTCTCCACCTGTCACAAAGTTTGTAATGTCTCAAATTCATTCAGTTTGGGCAACCTCTGAGACCTGAGTTCAGTACAACCATGGTTTTTGTTTGTTTTTGTTTTTGAGGCGGAGTCACAAGCTCTGCCGCCAGGCTGGAGTGCAGTGGCTGGCTCTCTGTCACTGCAAGCTCCGCCTCGAGTTCCATGCATTCTCCTGCCTCAGCCTCCGAGTAGCTGGGGCTACAGAGCGCCCGCCATTAAGCCCGGCCTGGTTTTTGTATTTTTACTGGCAGAGGCGGGGTTTCACCGTGTTAGCCAGGATGTGGTCTCAATCTCCTGACCTGCGTGATCCGCCGTCTCGGCCTCCCAAAGTGCTGGGATTACAGGCTTGAGCCACAGCGCCCGGCCATAACCATGTTAATAATTACACAATGGTCCCATAACTCTTTATTTACATTGATGTATTAATACATTTTGTCCAAATTCACAGTTCTTTTTGTCTAATCATCCCAGCCCTCTCTACACATTTCTCAGTTTTAAACAAAATGTTCAGAAATATTCCCATTCTTTTTACGTGTAAACCTCTTCCTGAGATTGATCTTTAATTGCACTTTTACCCCCGAGGCATTCCGATCTGATTTTAGTTACTAAATCTAAGGTGTCGCCCAGTGGTGAGAATGAGTCTGAAGAAGGCAAGCTTTTTCTTGTAGTCATCTTGCATTTTTGAGACAGGTCATAACCATGGCCCAGGCTGCTGGAGTGCAGTGGCGGATCTCAGCTCACTGCAAACTCCGCCTCCGGGTTTCACCATTCTCCTGCCTCAGCCTCGGAATTAGCTGGGACCACGAAGCCAACCACCTCGCCCGACTAGTTTTTGTATTTTTAGTAGGGGCAAGGTTTCACGTGTTAGCAGGATGGTCTCGATCTCTGGCGCGTCGCCGTTACTAGGCAAATGCCTGCAGGCGTGTGGCTCAAGCCTGTAATCCCAGCATTTTTGGGAGGCAGGCCGAGAGCAGGGGCGGGATCATGAGTCAGGAGATGAGACCATCTGGCTGGCTAACACAGTGAAACCCGTCTCTAAAAATACAAAAATTAGCCAGGCTGAGTGATTAGGCAGGCGCCTGGTGCATGCGGGAGGCTGAGGGGCAACTGGAAGGCAAGCGTGGAAGCGAAGCATTTTACAGTAGCGGTAGAATCCATTGCCTGCACTCAGCCTGAAGCATTAGGCAGAATCGATCACTTTTTGCTTTCAATGTGAAACTGGGAATGTACAAGATAATTCTTCCATAAACCCCATTTAAATTTCCAGGGTTTTGCTATTTCCCAAATATAGAGAATCAAATAGAGAACTGGAAAATCCATTTAGATTTATGTTGAAATCTGGTGATCTGCACAATGAAGATTTGTATTTGGTTTTTATTATCTCAAACCTTTGGCAAAAATATGAGTTTTTAAATCTTCTTTTCCAGAAAGATGGTATGCTTTTATTTTAGCATAGTCAGGGAAAGGGCATAGATTTTCTTCTGTGTCTTAAATCAAGAAGTTAGGGATTTGAACTTGTCATTCTCTTTCTGTTCATCACCATTCACAGCAGCCACATTCACATGCAGTCCTGCAATTTCTCATGAAATTCAAACATACTGTTGTGTAGTAGAGGCCACTTCTCTCCTTAAGCCTTGTCTTTAGAGTGCAAATCACTCCATGTAATCATAAATGATTAATCCTATTTCCATGGACTTCCAAATTCTCATGCCTGGATACAAGCTGAAGTTTCTATTTTTACCCCCAGCTAGTGCAAACATTTGATCTCAGAGTCTTTCCATTTGCTTGCATTTTTGCTTCCTGCCAGCCCTGCTGTTACCAATTGCTGGCCTAGTCAGGTTTCTTAGTTGTAAACAATCTAAACCAGCTTTAGCTGACTGAAGTAAAAATGTAATTTATGGATTTTTATCTGAAATTCAGAGGAATTCAGAGAAAGCTATAGAATCCAGGTGCATAAAATCAACAAAAATGAAGTGAATGCTGACACTCAGAGCCATCTTCAAAATCATACCCTAAAAGCAATCTGGCAAAGCCATCATAAACACAAGACACTGGATGCCATTTCTGGCACTGTTGGCCTTGCTTCTTTTCATATCTGTCAGTTGCTGCCCCAACTGGAGCTGTGATCACCACCAAACTGGATTTTTAATTCTTTTTACTTCTTTACCTCACTCTTGTTGGTAGGTGGAATAATGCTCCCTCAAATGTGTTCATACCCTAATTCCCAGAACCAGTAAATGTATTACCTTTTTTGGCAAGGCAAGGAGCAATTAAGGTTGCAGCAGGCATTAAGGTTGCTTACCAACTGACCTTGAAATGGGGAGAGTGTCTTGGATTATCCAATTGGGCTCAATGCAGAAATTTTGTTCCTTATAAGTGAAATAGGAAGACAGAAGAGTCAATGTCAGAATGAGACAACATGAGAAAGACTTGACCAAATATTTCTGGCTTTGATGTCGGAAGTGGCTCGTGAACCAAGGAAGCTGGGCAGCCTCTAGAAGCTGGAAAAAGGAACACACAGTTTCTCCCTAGTGTCTCTAGAAAGGAAGACAACCTTGTTTGACACTTGGATTTTAGTCCAGCAAGACTCAGTTTAGACTTTTGATGTTCAGAAATGTAAGACAATAAATCTGTGTGGTTTTAAGTCACTAAATTTATGGTAACTTGCTATAGCAGTAATATGAAATGAATACAACTATCCCCAGATTGAAACCTTCAGATGTGTGTCTCTAATTTGCCAAGCTCAGGTCACATGGCCACTTGCCTACACCCTAACTCAAGAGAGGTTAGAAAAACAACTGTCTATGGCCTCTATCCTCAACCAAGACTCATTTAACTGTAACTTCCCCACAGTGAGATAGGGCTTTAGAGGCTTGGTAGCAGATAAATAACCAGATAGGCAAACAAATAATTTTAACTGTAATGTGTTCATTAAACTGAGTATTGGGATCAATAACACACAGTAAGTTAGAGCTATATATAATGTACTCTCCATGATATATTAAGTTACAAATACAGGAGGCAGAACATTGTGTTCCAGATATCTTTCTTGGTGTAAAATAAAATTCCAAGTATCTAGTTTATTAATTCATACTATTGATTTGAGTTCTCTCTCTATATATATATACACACATATGTTATATATATATATGTGTGTGTATACATATATGTATGTGTGTATATATATGTAGAGAGACAGAGATACATATACATATATAGGCAGTACCTCAGGTTCTCATCATTTCTTGTGGTGAGAACACTTACTCTCTTAGCAATTTTCAGAACTATAAAGCATTGTTATATTATCGAATATAATATTCAATATTCAAATGTGGTCACCATGTTTTACAATAGATCTCTTGAGCTTATTACTTCTATCTTACAGTAATTATGTATCCATAGATTAAAATCTCCCAAACCCACCCCACCTTCAGCCCTTGGTAACCACCATTCTATTCTACATCAATGAATTCAACTCTTTTAGATTCCACAGAGAAGTGAGATCGTGTGGTACTTATCAAGTTTTCTTAATATCAATGTGTTTCACCAGACCCATATTATAATTACTTTCTGATAACTATCAAACACTTCCTCCCTTATTATTCCCACTCTGGGGACACCTTGATTTACTATGTTACCATTTCCAGGGACTGATTCTTCCAGACAGAATGCCCTCAGCGTTCAGTATGATCCACGGGGGTTCCAGCAAATATGATCTAAAAATCAGCAGGATTCCTCACTGAGCGCATCTCTATTCTGAACATATGTTATTTTATATTCTTAAAAGTTATCGCATTATTAATCTATAGAGTTAGAATTCAATCTGCTTTTTCAAGATTACTGGAGTTCCTTAGTGTAGACATGCATTTTTTAAATCTTTGAAAAGTGACAAAAAAACAAGAGAATTTTAATATGATATTTTATTATGGGTGTCTGTAAGGGAAAAAAAAAAGATCAACAACCACATACAAGCTTACAAAGTTAAATTTCAACACATCCTCTATGCTAGTGTGACAAAAGCAGCCCCATTATTTGGTTTTTATCGTTGACCTTTACAGGATGAAGGGGAGAATCCTCCGTGGCCTGCCAATTAAACTTTCTGACAGGAGACATGTACAGATTTTCTGCATTTATGTTCTGAATGCAAGTCAACAATTCTGATCTAGAGTTTAAAAGTGAAAGTACATTAGCACCATAACATGCGTCTTTAAAACCTTCCCAAATATTAGTAATCTTGACCAGCAATGACAAGAAAAAAGAGAAGCACCTTTAAAAGCAGTTGATATCCAAGATTAAAATAATTGTGGCTTTAAAAATATTTCTTGAAATTCGTGTACTACACTCTTCTTTTTAAACCAATCTTCCAGGAGATTAATCAATGAAATTTATAAGTTTTATCAACTTATAAAATTTTTTTTTGTCTTCTGGGACTCATAGAATACAATCTGTGTTTCTGATCAGTTGAGGTAGTTAAAATAGGGAGGGCTTTTCTAATTTCATATTTGACTATTTCAGAAAGAATGGTTATCTTTTACTAGTGAGCACAGTCATTGCTCTGCAGATGGGCTAGGATTCAAAGAATATAACACAGTGTTGTTATCGTTAAGAGTGTTGAAGTTTATTTATTATAGCACCATTGAGACATTTTGAAATTGGAATTGGTAAAAAAATAAAACAAAAAGCATTTGAATTGTATTTGATGGAACAGCAAAAAAAAAAAAAAAAAAAAAAAAGTATCAGTTTTCTTTGTCAAATTATACTCTTTCCAAACATTTTGGAAATAAATAACTGGAATTTTGTTGGTCACTTGTACTGGTTGACAAGATTAGAACAAGAGGAACACATATGGAGTTAAATTTTTTTTGTTGGGATTTCAGATAGAAAATCTGGTTTATAAAAAGCAAACAGGGCCAACGTCCACACCAAATTCTTGATCAGGACCACCAATGTCATAGGGTGCAATATCTACAATAGGTAGTCTCACAGCCTTGCGTGTTCGATATTCAAAGACTGTTTTGCTCCATTCCCCAGTGTGTTTCTGTAAAAAAGGACAAAATGCAAGTGATCATGACATTACAATTACTTAAATGACTCTGACTGATCAGGTTAAAAAACACCTTTTTACTCTAAAGGAGCTTTCATTGTGCCATGTTATTCATATATATGAGACCTGCTCCACTTCAAAGCTGTAATCTTCTTAGTTGATAAACATTATTCTTAAACAAATGCTTCATAGGGATTCTTAGTAAACGCAGCAGGGCAATTGCTATAGACCAGTGCATCTTCAGGAGGCCTGGTTCCAGCCATTGTTAACAGGTTTATAATTGGTTTATTAAAAAGAGGATAGGTCTCTCACAGTGAAATTTGCTAATATTAGAAGTGAGTTTCCCCTTTGCTCACAAATAACAATAACAAAGGAGAGATTTGAAGTTAACCTTTAAAATTTTTAAAAGCAGATATTTCAGATTGAATTAATGTGACAGATATTACTCAAAACATACAGACTATCCCAATTATCTGATAAAGTTTGCATTATGGATTTAAATTTTAAATGCTTTTATTTCAACTGGTTTTCATCTGAAGGCTAAGATCCATTCACTTTTTGTTGCATTTAACATTCCCTGCAATGAATCAGTAGATGGAATGTATGTAATTCATATCAAATGCTATCTTTATTTCATCCTGTTAATCTTATTTCTTTTATTCAAAATAATTTGCATGATTAAACTAAAATGCTGACTGCATTATGACTTATATTGAGAAAAATGTTTCTTACCGTGCAGCCATCCTCCAGAACTGTGTAGGTGAATTTGCTATTTCCTTCAGCCTTGAATTCACCTTCATTTGACCCCATCAGCTTCAGGGCCTTCTTTACATTTCCACTGGCTTGATCCATGTACGCAATGCTATTTTTGCAGTGATATGTGATGTTCTGGGAAGCTCGGCTGGAGAGAAGTCGAAGGAATGCCAGCTGCACGTCAAGGACATCTTCAGGAAGTTCAGGATTGCCATAGCTAAACTGTAATAGGGAACAAATAAAACAGATCAAACATTTTAGTTGCAACTGCATGCAAGGGATTCGTGTAGTATGTGTATGCTTATTGTAATATGGGCTGTTTATATATTTTATGTATGAATATTTTATGTGGGAACACATTTTATTTGCACGACAGAGTAAAAAAGGTCTTAAGATGTGAAAGAAAGGTGTCTGCATGCAAAAATAATTTAATCTAACTGAGCTTTTATTGAGAATAAAGTCATAAAAGTATAGTCACCTGGATACATAAAATCATTTGAGCTCTTCTAGTTATTAATTATTAGGTTGGTGCAAACATAACTGCGTGTTTTGCCATCACTTTCAATGGCAAAAACTGCATTTATGTTTGTACCAACCTAATAACTTTTCTTGTGATGAACATATAGGAAGAATACAAAGGATATAGGGATGACTTATTTAAAAAAAGGTATATCCTTTCTTACCTGAAAACCACCATCCATGGACTCTCCAAACCAAATGTGTTTCTTCTCAGCACCAGAATCTGTCCACCAGTGTTTCCGTGGAACATTCAAAGGACTGGCACTTATGCATGTTTCCCCAGTTTCCATATTACAGAATACCTTGATGGCATCCAATTTGCATCCTTGGTTAGGGTCAACCCAGTATTCTCCTGAATAGTCACAAAAAAGAAGAATGGGAATTGGTTATAAAATCCAGTAATAAAGTGATTTTGTTTGTTTACCTGTAAAGGCATTCATAATGTTGACTGCTAACGTGACTGCATTTTATGTATAGAATGATAGAGAAACTTTTGGATTGAAATTGTTGAGGTAAAAGAGTTAGCTATGACTACAGAAAGCACTGAAATAAAATGCAACATCTTGGTTTCTAATCTGAATGATACACTAAGCTAAGACCTTTTGATGGCTGTATAATATTTGCAAAAGTCTCTCCTTTTTTTAAAAAAATGATTATTATATGTAATCTTGCTTAATAATATAAGCTGGTTGTCTAATCCAGATTTATTCCAATAGTTCTAAAGCTGAAGTCCCTGTGATTGATGCTTGTCTCCTATTTTAAGTAATTTCTAGAAAGGACTCCTAGCAAAGGCAGTGTTCCATGTCAAGATATTTGAAAACTTGAAATAATTTTGCTTTACAGAAATATTTAATCCAATATATGCAAAACCTTAAACTATTACAATATTCTATTTAATTTTATATAGTATTCTGAAATTTTTCATGTGTTTAATTTGAAAATTTTAATAATTAGATTCATTGCAATAGGTAAATAGTATAATAATCAGATTATAACTGTCTACATCAAATTATGTATATTTAATCCTGAGAAAAAAAGATATATATTACTTTATACTCAAAAAACTTATGATTTATACTACAACTTCTATAAAACTGTCTTTATATTTTTCTATATTTGGCATGTCCTGAAGTTATGTTATATTTTACATCTGCAAAGTTTACTCTTATATGAAGCAGTTTCAATTCAGTTAACTTTCTTAGAGTACTATTTCAGCTTTCCATTGAAAGTGGATGTTTTTTCGTTCTCATTCTAATCTAAACAACTTTCTCTGTAATCCTGTTGCCATGAAGACGAAAGACTCCCAAACATACCACTCTTGAGTTCAGGATGGCAGAATTTCAGGTCTCTGCAGTTTCTAGCAGGGTTTTTACGAGTACCATCAGGACTAATGAGGCTTTCTATTTGTCCGTTAACAGACTTGAGTGAAGTCATAATCTCATCGGTGTTGATTTTGAAATCCATTGGTTCATCTCCATAATATGGGGCAAAACCGCCAGCTTTTTCACCTCCAACCCCAGCAATGGCAGCGGCTCCAACACCACCGCAGCAAGGACCAGGGGCACCAGGAGGTCCAGGAGGGCCTGGTTGCCCTGGGTGGCCTGGGGAGCCCTAGAATGAGTAAAACATGGATCATTGAGGTATGCATATTTGGGTGCCACTCTAAGAATACATTGCCAGTTCAAGAAAATGCCTTAAAAATAATTCACTCGTTGTGTCATCATAATTATTTTACTAAAGATTTATTTGGGTGCTTTTAGGGTCACGTGATCACCTATTTATAATAACTGCAATTCATTATCAAGAAAGGTATTGTTCCACTATGTAAGAATCAGTAGTGTCAGAGCACATGTTTTCTCTATCATTCTTCCTTCTGGATGAATGATGTAAGCAAACACCTATGAGCTACAATTCTAATATTGACATGACAAAGGGGAGTGTAATTTGTTGGGATAATAGTTTTTATTTCATTTACCCCAAAGGCATGGAATACAAAGTATTAGGAATGATAGTATCACTAACAAAATAGTAACCATGGAAGCTGTTTGAGAAGTAAAATGCACTGCATAAACGCTGATAATTATGAATGTTGTAATTCCGAGATCTCTAGTGTGATAGCAATGCAGACAAGGTTTGTTTGGTTAGTTGGGCAGATGTCATTATCCTGATACCATGGATACCTGATCAAATCTTTAAAAAGATATTTTTCTCCTGTTATAGTGTAGTAGAAACATTTTCAATGTGATGAAGAATGTCTTAAAGTCATGGTTCATTTTCTAAATTGAGTGGTTGCATTGCGTCTCACTCACTATTTCAATTTAAAGATAATGCAGTGGTTCTGAAAACTGGAAGATTATAACAAATTAAATGCACATACATATAAGTTATGTCTTACCTCAGATCCTCTTTCACCTCTGTTACCTCGAGGCCCTGGTGGTCCAATGGGACCAGGATGTCCACTAGTTCCATCTTTGCCAGGAGGTCCACTGGGTCCAACAGGTCCCTAAGAAAGTATCATGACATCACAATGCCAGAATATCTTTCTGAAGTGCAGACATGCGAAACTGATATCTTTCTGTGCTACTTACTCTGGGGCCTGCAGGACCTGGACTACCAATTGCACCCTGCTGACCAGCAGGGCCCTGGAAGGAAAGAAGTGTGCATATGAGTGAAGGCCTTAAAAAGCACTGGGAAACTGTACATTCAAGATCAGATCAAGAAATATGGGGATTATGATGAAATATTTTTTCTTTCTTTAATCTTCCCATTGTTTCATGCTGATTGTTGTTTCAAATTAGCCTCAAATCCATTTCTCATCTCTTCTAGTACGTATTTTTAGAGATAGAAAGCTTTCTTCTCTTAATCTCTAAAATTTGCATACATTGGAGGGATTCTCCAACAGAATGAATGCACTTACTGGAGAACCTGGGGCACCTGGATTACCAGGGAATCCTCGATGTCCTTTAATGCCATTAGCTCCACGTTCACCTGTTTCACCTTTGTCACCACGTGGGCCTTGAGGACCCTTTAAAAACATATTTTGAATTGAAGTCATATACACACATACATATTGGAAAAATAAAATAGAATTTATAACAATGAAGTCTATTTTATGGCTTTCTATCAGCCAAAAAATCCCCCATCAACAGATACTTCAGATATGAAATAAGATTGTTTTTGTGGTTGTTTTAATTTTGGACTGACAATGGCATAGATCCCTAACAACTGGTGTTTCTATCATTGGCTCCAAAGAACTTTTAGATCTTGAACTGCTTTCCGTATCATCATCATTAAAGGAAAGTTTATATTTGTTCTATCTATCATCTCTCTCTCTCTCTCTCTCTCTCTCTCTCTCTATCTATCTATATCTATCTATCTATCTACCAATAGAAAGAACAAATACATATGTAAACTTACAGGAGCACCTCGGGAGCCAGCAGGACCAGGAGCACCAGCAGGGCCGGCAGGGCCCTAAGATGAAAACATTCAATGGAGCAAACATACACGAATTAGTTTTATGTGTTGACACAATTTTGTTTTCAAAAGTAAATAATTTCATTATAATAGAATTATAGTATGCATGCAATTATTGGAAGTTAATATTATTTTTGCCTTCAAAGTGCTAAAGCCCTGTTTACAGCTTTATCAGGGGATTTAAACAGAAAAGCTGGGCAAGAGCCCTATTAATTCGGCCTTGCATTTACCCAGCAAATAAATAGCTGGTCTGATTAATACGATTTCAGGTTTCAGTAATAAATTCTTTATTGACTACTGCCAGGTACTTCTGGTATTTCTTTACTAACACATTTGTCTAAGGAACAACTAGCATTAAAACTGTAAAAGAAATGATAGTGGATATTTTGGTTGGCAAATCTGGCATTCTATCTTCCACCTACAAATGTCTTTATTGAAGGAAACGGACAAACAAGAGAGATGATGCTTCTGGGAACTCACACTTTCTCCTCTGTCACCACTCTTTCCAGCTGGACCAACAGGACCAGGTGGGCCTGGATGACCAGGAGCACCAGGGGCACCAGGAGAGCCGTTTTCACCACGATCACCCTGTGAACAAATTCACAGGTCCAAAATAAACATGATGATCACTTATTTTAATTACAGAAATCTATTGCACATGTGTTTATTATACCTTGCCACCAGGAGATCCATCTCGGCCTGGAAGACCATCTGATCCAGGGTTTCCCTGATTAAAAAATGAGAAAGGAAATAAAGTTTCTTGAAACCTTCCAAATGCCATTTAATCATGCATTCTCAACAGGGCAATATAATTCTCAAGGGGGTGAAAATGGTTCTTGGGGGTAAGAAATCTTAGATATTACAATGGGGGTAGCCCTTCAAAGGGTCACAATATCCAAGCAGATAGTTAGTATATTCATGGAGGAGAGGTGACTAGAAAAATAATATCCAAAAAGAGTCTTTACAGACCTCTAATAAATAAAAGTTTAAGAAATAGTGATCTAAACTATTAATGGAAATCTACAGTTTAGTTTGCTTTAATCATTCCACATTGTATACATATATTAAAATATCACATTGTACCTTATAAATGTATACAATTATGGTTTGTTAATTACAAATATTAATTTTAAATTCTTTACAAATAATAAAAGACTAATCACACATAACTGCAGAATATTTTCACTCAGAAAACATGTGAATTGTGGTTCTCTCCACTAACTTTTATCCTAATTTAGTTAGAGATAACATTTTCTCCACTAATGATTATTCACTGACTAAATATTAATGAACAAGAGCTTTTAAGTCTATTCTAAGTTGTAATGAAAGAATTTATTAGAGAGAGAAGAACTTTGCTGTGTGGCCATATTTACACTCTTAGACATTAAGGCTCAATTTCACCTTTGCTTAAATAAATTATCAAATTCTACCTGGCTGGTTGAATAAGAACTGCTACTCACATCTCTTCCAGGTTCACCAGCTGCACCAGCCAGACCAGGAAGACCCTGTGGTCCAGGGGGACCACGTTCTCCACTGAGACCGTTAGCTCCTGGTTTCCCACTTTCACCCTGTATACAAAGGAATGAAGAATATTTTGTTTAACTTAAGAAATCAATTAAAATGGTGTTATCAGATATCTTTATTTTCAGGTAAAAATCTTATTTAATTTTTATTGAATTTTAAAATTAAAACTATGCCTGTTATGGGAAAAAGTTTGGGGGAGCAAGCTTGTTGCATTTTCTAACTTGCTCAGTGACTCTGGATGGCTGAATAGTCACATTGATTATCTAATTCAGAATACTGTACATTCCAATCTGAGATAAATACATAGACATGATTATTATAAGAAAAACATAATAATGAGCCATCATGAAACTAGAGGTTTATGGTGACTCTTAAAATTAGGTTACTTGTCTCTATCTGAAGAATATAGACTTACTAGAAATATCATATCAATTGGATACATTTAAATATTAAATGTTAATTTTATGACAATAGTACATAACATTTTGTTGAAAGAAGTACTTAAAGTGTTATAATACGAGCCCTAATAAAAATGCAATTGTATTACCCTGTTTACCAAATGAGTGTTTTAGATGCCAAGCACGAGAACGTTATAGGAATATAATACTAGTGAAAGAAAGTCAGGAGTGCAAGACGACTTGAATGGATGGATAACTAGCATCAGTGAAAGACTTTCCTAGATCTATAAGCTAACACTATTTTCCCATTCAAAACTGACAGTCAACAAATTGAAGAACATTCACAAGTTTCCTAAAAGAGGTGTTTCAGATGGCAATGTTGTTTTTGTTATATTAATTTATTTATGCTTATATTCAAGGTTGGTCTTTGATATGCCCCGTTTTGTGTTCTGGAGCCATTTATTAAAATATATGCTTTTAAAAATCTAAAAATATAAAAAAAAATCTCCTGGCTAATTTACTCCAATGACAGAAAAACTTTTCATCCTTGATATGGTTAAGTGATTTCTGACAGCTAGCAAAGGAAGCAAGTGTAGTGGAAAATGACTATACTCACCTTGACACCCTGAGGGCCAGGGTTTCCCCTAGGACCTGGCATGCCTGGTGGTCCTGCAAGACCCCGTGCTCCAGTAATCCCAGCAATTCCAAGTGGGCCTGGAGCTCCCTAATACAGATAATGAAGACTTAGCTCATCTTTATGTGACAATCTTTTTCTCTAATCAATTTGTGATAAAAACCAAAATAGTACAATCAACTTATAAAAATGAAGTTACTTACTGGGGGACCCTGGGGACCAGGTGATCCCTTCTCTCCTGGTTGACCAGCATCACCTTTTGGTCCAGACACTCCAGGGCTGCCAGGAGCACCTGTGTTACCCGCAGGACCTGGGGGCCCATCCTTGCCTGGAGAACCGCCGGGACCTGGGGGTCCTGGGTTACCCTACAAAGAATTGTTTGAAATTTGAATATTTATTATAAAAAGTGCATTTTTTCTTTCCTTTCTTACTTCAAATAATTTTATTTGAGACTTACTAGAGAAATAAGTAGCAATGTGTAAGTTTCTCATCCTATACATATATGAATGCTCTTTCTGAAGTGTATGATGAGAAAATACTTTAACAATTACTTACATTATTACCAGGAGGACCAGGAAGACCACGAGCACCAGGGAAGCCAGCAGCACCCTGTGAAATGGTAATATATTTTTGAATTTCAAAAGTAGAACAAACAACTACACAACAAACAAAAAGTATAATGTGTGGTATGATCTACATTGTACCTGAAAGTCATTTATGGTTTGCTTTTTCCCCTTGGAATTTACACATTACTCATGTATGATTGAGAGATTACATTTTTTATATTCTCTTTATGGATCTAGTGTCTCAAGTGCAGCTTTTATACAGGTTGATATGAATACTTTTCAATAATAGTTAAGAGGATCAATACTTACGGGTCCACCAGGACTGCCACGTTCACCTTTGACACCTTGAGGACCAGGAGGACCCTATATGAAATGGAAGGAAGGTATGTAAGAATAGTGCCAAAATCAAAATTTGGGAAAAGCATTAAGCCTTTGAAAACCAGGAACTCTATGAAGAGGTTAAAATAACTTTTAGACTGCTGGTGCTGAGATTCATACTTCAACTGTATTCATATAAAGATTATACTCTTGCCACTATGACATGCTATCTCAGTATAAAATATTAAATTACTGATAAACCTTCATGTTTTTCCATTAGAACACTTAGCACTTAGAGAGGGGGGAGAGGGAGAGAGAGGGGAAGAGATAGATAGATAAATAGATAGATAGATGATAGAGAAAGAGGAGAGAACTTACAGCAGGTCCAGAACCTCCAGGGGGTCCTGCAACTCCAGGAGGGCCTCCTTCACCTTTCTCACCCGGAGCGCCTCTTTCTCCTTTACCACCAGGCTCACCATTCTGTCCCTACATGCAACAACAACAACAATCTCTCAGCTGACACTCTTTATGATATACTTGGATTATTATTATTTCTCTTCAGAATATAGAATTCTTCAGATGTAAGGAGTTGAAATAAAATTTAAAAACAAGGCTCTCTGAAGACATGACAAACAAAGCCAATCAAAATATTTTCATGATCAAAGAACATGACCAAGAAAGCATAAACTGTACATTATTTGCCATTAGGGACGGAGGAAGTCTCTCTAAGGATTAAACATTTGAAAATCAGCACCAGTAAATTTCTTTGAGAAAGACTGGGTTTAAGAGAAAATTTTAATTAGTACCAACTTACAATGGAAGAACTTACAAAAATTCAGAGTGCATTTCAATCTATGGTGCTGCTTTAGTTCATTACCTAGTCATAAAGGCAGGACAGGTGTTTTTATTTCCATCTGTTAAAGAGCAGCAATAGGGGTAAAGTAAAACAAAATAGGGGTACAATAATCTTATAGGGAATGAACAGCTAAAATGGGACTAGAACCCAAACTTGACTATACTTCTGTAATTTTTCTGCAAGATAGAGATCCTGGGCTATGGAACATGTCTGTGTAAATATTTGCACTTACAGGAGCACCAGGGAAGCCAGCAGGTCCTGGAGGGCCAGGTTCACCTCTCTCACCCTAAAGAGAAAAACATCCTCCTTAGTCACAGTGAAGATATCCCACGGGGAGTGTGTGTCATCTCCTTTAGGCAGGAAATGTCGTCTTATCATCTTATCTTTTCTTTCCTTTAAGCAGGAAATGTGCAGAGTAGCCAGTAAACTTCTGAAGACTTTGCCACTTCTCAATAAAATTAGGAGTAGAAAATACCAGAAACATTGATTCCTTCTGTCTCCCACTGTGATATTATTTTCAAGAAAAATAGTTTGAGAATTTTAAAGTATTTAACACATTTATATATTTATTTATTTATTTATTTATTTATTTCAATATATGGTAGAGCCTTAACTGAAAAATTAACTAAATGATTTATTTTTAAAAAACATTTGCTAAATATCTTTCCAGTGTCTTAAATCCTAAAGGTCAAGAATTTTAAGTCCAGAAGGAGTCTCAGGCAAAGATTCTATAGGCTTAAGAAATACCTAATTACAAACATATACTACTTGTGCAATTCATGTATTTTTTCCGAAGTTATTTTGGAAATAAATCCTGATTTAAAACGGTCTCTTGTGAATGTTAGATTTAAGAAATTTAACATTCCCTGGCATGCTATATGGTTCCTGAAGATAGTGTCTCCAAATTGAGGCTCAGGGAACTGGGGGCAGAATTGCTAAAAAGCGAAGCATAAGTAGCTGCTGTCTGTATGGGGTTAAAAAGTATGTTGAGAATGTCTTTAACACTTACAGGGCCACCACGAGGTCCAGCTATACCTGGAAGTCCAGGGGCACCACCTTCACCCTGGAAAAAGAGAAACCATGTCACTCTCTTGCATTCCAAAAGACAGAGATATTTTCTTTTCATTTCCAGACAGTATTAAGTGCTACCTTATCTCCAGGCTGGCCAGCTGGGCCAGGAGGACCAATAGGACCAGTAGGACCCTAGAGAAAATAAAAACATTTTTTAATTTTGAAGATGCAAATATCGTTTTCTGCATTAATCAAACAAAGTATATAGACATAGATACCTAATAAACTAGATAACATACTTTTTAAATTTTTTATGGCTTGAATGCTGTGCTTTTCACTCAATGTGTAAATACTGCAGAGCTCAGTAAACACAAGACTCTTTGGGGATAACTCTGGGAGAAAATAGGATTCAGCAGTGGTTTATTGATTCGTTTATCTTTATCTCCACTGTAGAAGATGAATAGGATGTCATGTAAGATCTTACAGTAATGTCTTTTTAAATTAAAGTACATTTCTGTATTAAATTGCTTGATAATTTAAATGTTTTCTCAAAGTATCATTGTACATATTAAATTTTTCAACTTGAAATTTTCAAATAGTTGTTTTATGTATATTACAAAAGTGAAGTATTGAGCACTTTTTTTACTTGAATGATGGCTTATCTACTTAATCTGTCAAAAGTGAAGCATTTATGAATTTCTTTAAGGCAACTACTATATAAATGTATTAAATGACTTACTTATAATCATATTTAGAAGATGTTTTTTGTTTTGTTTTTGACTTTTAGTTTGAATTATAGATTCACAGAATGTTGCAAAGGAATATACCAGAAATTCTGTGCACCTTTCTCCCAGCCTCCCCTAATGTTAACATCTTGCACAACTATAGTATAATATCAAAACTAGGAAATTGACATTGATACCATCCATAGAGCTTGTTCAGATTTCACCAGTGATACACGCACTCATTTATGTGTGTATGTATGTGGCTCTATAGAATTTTATCCCATTTGTAGATGTGCCTGACTACCACCACAATCAAGATACTCAAATGTGCAATCACCATAAGACTCCCTGTGTCATGTCTCCATAGCCACATCCATCTCTCTCTTTCTCATTCCTAACTCCTAGCAGCCACTAATCTGTTCTACATCTCTAAAAGGATGTTATTTTGCAAATATTATGGGAATGGAATCATGCACTGTGTATCCCTTGGAGACTGAATTTTCTTCACTGAGTATGTTGTCCTTGAGGTTTGTGTAATTTGCTGTGTGTACAGCATCAATTGTTCATGCCTTTTTGTTGCTAAATACTATTCCATAGTGAGACTGCACCATAGGATTACAATTTTTGAATATAAAGTCTATTAATTAGGAGTACTTACTATATTGAATTGTGATGACTTTTAGTTTCTTAATGAGCAGTATTGATTATCTTAAATTTCAGTGATTATCTCAGATTTTAGTGACTCACAAATGCTAGTTTGTGACCTTTATCATACTTTTGAGGTTTTTTCATCCTTTGGTCACTGTAGACCTATCAAGTAGCCATAGATATAGACCAGGAATTTAATTATAAATCAAGTTATTTGGGTCTTTTTATGCTCAAAAGGTGGTAAACTATCTAATTTATCTTGAGTAGTTTTTGGAAAAAATAAAAGTGGAAGTGCAGGACTGTCCCATATGACATATAGGTAAGGCCTGTTTCTCCTCACTGAGAATGCTTACCCTTGGACCATCTTTCCCTGGGACACCATCAGCACCTGGACCACCTGGTTCACCCTGTCAAATAAAAGCCAATGTCATCAGATTCAAAGTATCTTCAGTGAAAATTGGCCAAGAAGAGGAGTAACCCTCAGGATTTGTTGGGATATATATTGGGTGTTCTAATTCATTGTTGCTGTAGGAATCCATCTTAAATTTCACTTACTATAAAATGATAACATTAATTTTGAAAATACAGTCGATTACTTTCCAGGAGTGTTGCTTTTTTTTTTTTTTTAACCTACAATGACTGATTTATGAAACAATTAAGAGAAAACAAGTTAATACCTTGTCACCCTTTGGACCAGGACTTCCAGGACCTCCTCTTTCTCCAGGCATTCCTTGCAGACCAGGAGTACCAGCAGCACCAGGTGGCCCAGGAGGACCAGCAGCGCCCTGAAAATAAGTGAGAAATAATAAATGATCAGAAGGAAATCGAATGTATTTTTTAAACCTAGGTGAATGGAATTCTGTGGAGTCACCTTTCCTCCTTCGGGACCAGGGGGACCAGCTCCACCTCTAAGTCCTGGGGCCCCTGCCAATCCAGGAGGTCCACGTTCACCAGGGGCACCAGCATCACCCTGTGATAAAAATACGTAAATAACCATATTAGACAATCCAAAGCTAAAAACAAAACACCTTAACTTGCATCATTTTGAATCAGGCCACTAGGTTATTATGTTGTGAACAACCTGGAAATTTGTATACTTATAAATAGTTGAACAGCTGGGTGGGAACTGGAAGCTTAAAAAAGTGTCCAAAAGAAAACTTGGATACTTAGTCTGCTTAAGTGTGAACTGTCATTGAAATACTTAGTATTTTATTCATAAGGGCAGCATTTTAAAGTTCTTTTACCAAAACAGTTTTCCTACATAGAATCAACATATTGGCAATATTTTTCTATTTGAAATTTTAAGCTCATATTTGATTCTGTAGTGATTATGAATGTCAGAGAATTGGACCTTCCAGATTAAAGCAAATTTAATGTATTGAAAATGTCTTCAGTTTCTCTAAGTGTACTTAACAAACCTTC
Source organism: Papio anubis (assembly GCF_008728515.1). Lineage (NCBI taxonomy): Eukaryota > Metazoa > Chordata > Mammalia > Primates > Cercopithecidae > Papio > Papio anubis. The sequence continues at coordinate 72,685,887 of NC_044985.1, read as the reverse complement.
GCAATGATGCTCTTTTAAAGAAAGAGTATTTTCACTTGATATACTAAAAATATACTACTAATCAATTGCTGTATAACATGCTGAAGAAGGTAGAGAATGAATTGAAATACTACCTTGCCTCCTGGAGCTCCAGGTGAACCGGCATCACCCTTTGGACCCTAGGAGATTTGCATTATATGATTAGGTCCATATCAGAATGCATTTTATGTAAATATAAGCAAAATACACATTTGTCATGTTGGCATACTGTATAATTTTTCTAATCTTGAAATTATGAACTCTCTATTTTATGGTAAAATTCAAACTCTATATAATAGTTATCTTTTAAATAATTTGTCTTTGTTTTGATAGTATTTCAAAACTAAATGTTAAATCTCAAATATCATGACATAAGAAAATTAAAAAGTTAATAGTTGACAAACAATTATTATATATTCTTTTTGTTTCTGAGTTTTGAAAAATGAAACGTAACTTACTGGTTCCCCAGGTTTTCCATTTTCTCCTGGAGGACCACCTGTACCAGGCAAGCCCTAGAAACAATCATAGTTGTATCAGGTAATTACCTCAAACATGGCTTATAGAAAAGCTTCTCATATGTACACATGTTTCTGCAAGATGTTTGAAAAAAGTTTCAGTGGTCTTTTAGGGGTAGAAACATTGTGCCACTCAAAATCCAGTGACACATATGTGATAATCATATCTTACAAATCCGTGTTCATCTCTCTTTGTTCTTTCAATTGCTACACATAAAAATTTATTGACAAGCATGGCAGGATAGACTTGGCTATATGGATTTATATTATAATAAAAATAAGTGTAAGCAAATAGAATTATTTGAGTTTCATTAATTCTTTTAAATAACTTATTAATGTGCTCTGGAATGGACATGGAAGATATGCCTATCTATTAACATTGCCTGATATTTTATTTCCAGATGAAAGACAGACTCACAAGTTAAGCTTCAGATAAATTATAATCTGTTAGGGACACAAAAAATTTGATGGTCAGATATACCATGACATTTAAATAACAAGTTCTTACTTGTAATCCCTGTGGACCAGGGGGTCCTGTGTCTCCTTTGTCACCACCAGGCCCCTAGAAAAGTATAATGATACACTCTGTTATAAACATCCTTTTATATTTAGTCTACAGTATCCATTTCAACAGGCCTGTTGCTTAATTATAAAAGTAGTGATGTGAAGAAAGGGGAGGACCTGGACCCAAAGCACACATGTACACTCTAAACTCAGTGCTAACATCTAGCTAGATAACTAGTTCAGCAAGTTGCATCATTGCTTTGGTAAACTATAATAACATAGTGTCAGAGATTATGTAATTTTTGAAGCATTCTTCCTGCCCCACCTCCACCCTATTTTCATCTCCAATTTTATGTGAGTGAACTTACAGTAGGCCCTGGGGGTCCCTGAGGTCCAGTTTCACCATTCTTTCCAGGAGGACCCTAAAAACAAGAACAGTTAGGGAAGCAGAAATAATACAGATTACAGAGAGAAGTCACAAGGTTGGAGATGAATACATCTATTAGAAGGCTAGAAATAAATTGATGAAAGCTACATACCTGAGGGCCAGGTCCTCCAGGGCCACCTCGTTCTCCATTCTTACCAGGAGCACCCTAAAGAAGAAGTGGTCAGTATTTACTAATTCTCAAAGGGCAATAACTAATCATATTATCGTCTCATATATACATATATACATATATATATATACACACACACATATTTTTGAGATGGAGTCTTGCTCTGTCACCCAGGCTGGAGTGTAGTGGTGCAATCTTGGCTCACTATAGCCTCTGCCACCCGGGTTCCAGCGATACTCTTGCCTCAGCCTCCTGGGTAGCTGGGATTACTGGCACATGCCACCATTCCTGGCTAATTTTTGTATTTTTAGTGGAGACTAAAACAGCCTCACCATGTTGGTGAGGCTGGTCTCAAACTCCTGACCTCAGGTGATCTGCCTGCTACAGCCTCCCAAAGTGCTGGGATTACAGGCGTGAGTCAGTGCACCCAGCCTGTCTCATATGTTTTATCTGCCTGCTCCATAGACACACATACAACCATAACCAATTATATATTTAGCTCCCTTCCTACATGCAATTTGATTTTCCTATACTCCTCCATGCTTTGAAGAGGAGACTGAGTTTTGACCACTTCTATACTCCATATGGAAAATAAAAACCTTTCAGTCAAGTATTTATTGAAGAAATTAATGAAGGAACTCACATCATTTCCTTTAGGACCGGGGAAACCCATGACACCGGGCTGACCTCGGGGACCAGATGGCCCAGGAGGACCTGGTCGACCGCTTTCTCCTTGACTTCCCTAATAAGAAAAAATTACATTAATAAAGGTTTGATAAAGATAAGATTAAAACATACTCTCTATATAGTATATATATACTATACACACACTCAAGGATAGGCCAACATATACATTCCATTTTAACTGGCCTTTTAAAATGAGATTTAAAAAATGTACATACGGGAGGCCCTGGTTTCCCATCACTTCCTGGTCCTCCTGGACTTCCGGGCATGCCCTGAAGCAAAGAAGTCAGTTGTTAGGTGATTTTAAATGAAATAATAAAAAATTACAACATATACTATTTGTACAATTAGGATATTTTCGCTTACATGTGAAGCCTCAGATTTGAACATCTTTTTTCCTGTCTATAAAGTATCTAAGGCAAGTGTTCTGTTTTCTCTCCTTGAACTATCATGGCTTAAGTTTACTTAAAAGAATTTTGTTTTGTTTGGGGCCTTACAAAATATGTAATCTGATTGATTTCAGTTGCTTTTGATCTGTCTTCATTTGTCTTGCCTTTCTTCTGTCTAAATTAAAGTGTCATTCAAACAAATGTTTCTCTGTACCCTCATTCCTGGACCTCCAGGGACACCATCTCTGCCAGGTTCTCCAGCTGCTCCTCTGGGCCCTGCAGGGCCTGGAGCACCACGCTCTCCAGCAGGACCCTAAGTAGTGAAAGAAATAAAAAAAATTAAAATAGCATTCACTAACCTAGATACCAACAATATTTTGGTTACAAATAGAGAACATCATTTGAACTTTCAAAAAGGGTTCACGTGTTGCTGAAAAATTTATATGTAAAATCAGTTATCTTAGCTTGGATTGCCGTATTGAAAAAATTTTGAAGCAAATGTGTGAATATCACATGCTTAATAAAACAGTATTTAGTGTGCTTAAAAATATATTTATGTGCATCTAAAATCAAATATCTTAATGATATGAAATCATATTTGCATTTAACTTTAGAGTTTTCAAAGACTTTTCAGGCATTTTAGTTTATTGTACTCTTGAAATGATGCTCAGATAAATGATTTCCAATTAACAGATAAGTAAAAGATTATCACAGAGGGTAAGTAAGTGGCTTTAGTTACAAAGCCAAGAAAGTGACTGAACAGAGGATGCATTACATTAGGAATTTTTTAACTCCAATATATATTTTTCAGATATTTAGGTTTTCATGAATGGGAAATTGTATGGAAGAACTACCTATCTGTGGTGCTAGCATTTAGGAACATAGAAACTAAAGTTATCTACCTTTTCTCCTGGGATGCCATTTGGCCCAGCAGGTCCTCGGAACCCAGGGGCACCCTGAAAATAATGAAAGACAAATATTTCAGTCCAAAGGATTACAATTCTTTTCCATAATTCTTGAGTGGCAAACATTTTTATGTCATAAAGTGCTTTAAACAATATTTTGCACTGAACATTCAACTTAAGAAAAATTGGCTGTCTTACCCTGAAGGTAGTTTTATTTAGATGACAGTGATGCTGTTTTTCTTTTAGATGCCCCATGGAAAACGTACCCTTTCTCCTGCAGCTCCTGGAAGCCCATTTGCGCCAGGTTCTCCAGGTGATCCATCCTTGCCATCTTCGCCTTTAGCTCCTGGAACACCTGGAATACCGGCCTCACCCTGAAAAAAAAAAAAAAAAGATGGTAAAATAAGAAATTATGACTGAATTTAGTTCGAAGTTTTTACCTGTTTACTTTCTAATTACGTTGCATTTTTTCAAGAAATAACCAGATCTGTTGCAGTAATACTTACGCGTTCACCACGTGGTCCTGGCTCTCCTTTGGCACCATTCTTACCAGGTTCACCCTAAATTATAACAGAGTCTTGGTTGAGAAACAGGGAGGATTCGACTAACAAAATCATCACCAGAAACACATAATTCAGTTATAAGACAAGAGTGAAGTCAATATAAATTCAACTGAACAGGAGCAAAATTTTGCTATTAATTTTTGTTGATGGAATTAAACTATACCTTTCAGTCAACAGAGAAAAAACAAGGCAACTTACTGCACCACCTCGCAGTCCAGGAGCACCATTAGCACCGGGTGGTCCTGGAGGACCCCGGGCTCCCATCAGTCCAGGAGCTCCAGGAATGCCAGCGGGACCCTAAAAACAAACCAAAGACACTACATTAGCCAAACTCGAACATTCTTTTATGAATATCTCACTTAAATATCACAAATCTATTGTCATGCAAAATGCAAAAGAAGCCAGTAATGTGTGGATGAGACAAGGGTGAGGAGTGGGGACAACTTACCATTTCACCTTTACCACCAGGACTACCACTACTCCCAGGAGGGCCCTAAGTATACAAAAAACAGTTAATGTATTAATAGTAATGCAAATAGTTCGTATATATTTGAAGTTGTTTGTGTGAAAATTAATGTATTGGTGAGTGTTATGCTTTGTAGAGATTAAGTGAATCCTCCAACTATAACACAACATATGAAATGTAGTCAAAAGATTCATCATTATCTAAACAGATTAGAGGTAATATGTACTTGGTATAAATTATTAAATGATACATAAATAGAAGAGATTTTGAATTTGGTTCTTCTCTGAATTTTTATGATTGGTGATTAGCTTGGGGCACATTCTTGAAAGCATCAGAAAACTATTCTATCTTGTATTCTTTTATATAAACATAAAAAATCGTGAATTCTGGAATAGTGCAACAGTCAAAAACTATCATTTTTACTACTAATCAAATCAGTATGTGTCACAGGAGGATCATTTTAGAGCACTAAGCAACAACTTTTTCAAAGTAATTTTCACTGATAGCCATATTGAAGCACATGCTTTCATGAAGTAAGTGTAGCAGCACTCTTCCTCTCAACTATGATACTTACAGGAGGACCTTGAGCACCAGCATGTCCCTGAGGTCCAGGTTCTCCTCTTTGTCCAGGGGCACCATTTGAACCAGGAGACCCTGCAGGTCCAACTTCACCCTAATGGTAAAACCATATGTAGTCAGTTCCTCTCACCACTTCTACTCACTTAGCCACTTCACCCTTCAGTCCTATTTAAACCCATCTCCCAAAGGTTGGAATAGTAGGACTCTATACTGCAGGTAAAGCAAGGAATCATTCATCATAAAGGCAGAGAAAAATGTAACTATGTGTGTGATTGTGTTATCAGTTTCCTGGAAACAGTCTGGGGAAAAAAAGAAGGCATCAGAAGAAATATCAATAGTTGAATGCTAGGGACTACACCTCTTTTAGAATCAAGAATAGGGCTTTAAAGACATGTATAGATAAAAGCTATCCATTTGACTGATTTAAAAAATCAGTTGCAAGAAACAATCTAGTGGTTTTCTCTTGTCTCCAAGATATTTTTATACCCTTCTGTAGAAACTCATATTTACCTTAGCACCAGGGGATCCAGGGAATCCGGCAGTTCCAGGAGGACCAGGAGGGCCCTAAAAAAATTAAATACAATTTCAAGAGCTCCTTTTCAAATAAATGAAAGCCGGAATACTAGTAAATAAGTAAGTACATATAAAGAAAATAAGATATTTATGCAGATAAAAAAGATATTCATACTTTATGGATATTATGTGGAGAAACAATGTGGTAAAATAAGAAGAGAGTGAAATCTAAAATTAGAAATTCTTGGTTTCTCCCTACTTTGCCATGAATTCCATGACTTAGTGCAGATTACTTTTCCCTGAGCTTTTGTATTCAATTTTACAACATGGAGGTAATATCTATTTCATCCATTTTGTAGGGCTCTTTAAAGTGCCATGTCTTATATAAGATGTTAACTAACATTGAGAGCACCATTAAATGTTAGCAGTTGGTCAAGCAGAATGAATATCAGAACCTAGATTTTGCTTATGGGCTCAGTGTCAGTTTTAATCACATGCATATATACAATATTGAATATTGGGGCTACGATACTTTTTCACTTTTTAAAGTATAAAAACGGTCAATAGAGATGCTAATGTGTGTGTTAGATATATACATATACATATATGTATATACCTGAGTGTGTGTGTATATATATAATATTAAATAATACACAATCCATAATTTCTCATTACCCTACAACAAATAAGAGATAGAAAGTTACTTACTGGTTGACCATCACTGCCTCGAGCACCGTCATTACCTCGAGCACCCTAAAAAGAGAAGTTTACATTAAATATCTATTTAATTCTGAATGGCTGGTCATGAGTAATATTTTGACTAAAATTCTGACTCAAGTGAGCTGAGTTTTCTTCAAGTACGTTAAAATCTGCTTACTAATTATATATTTCAAAGTCAATATATTGTAAAGACAATTCTGATATATACAGCAACAATCAAATGTAGAAGGATTGGAATCTGTGTTTTCAGGACTGAATGCAGATGTAATGGCTCTAATTGCATATGAACAGTTAACACAAAAATTCTCAATAGAGATAATTGGAAAACATTTATTCATTTCCTTTTAACTATACCCAAAATGTTATCACAGTATAGAGTATAATTTTGTAGGAGGGTCTTTTTTCTAACGTATTTTTACAGCCTGAAATTTACTGAGACACTAATCTGTCACTTTGGGTTGTAATTGTGCGATGTTAATTGTGCGATGTTAGTAACAATACTCACCGCGGCTCCAGGAAGTCCTGGCCGTCCTCTCTCACCAGGAGCTCCTCTTGGACCCTAGAGAGTAAAATTGAAATATGGTCTTACTCTAATCCTAACATGTGTAAGAACAGTTGGGGTGGGAGCAAAGCCAGTTTTAGGTAACAATGAGGTTAATAATAAAACTGAAAATTATGCATAAGAAACATAATTACCATGGGTCCAGGAGCTCCATTTTCACCTGGAAGACCATTTTCACCCTAGATACATATAAAATATGTTACTATTTTATACAAGAGGAAGAAAATATTATTGATTTTTAAATACAGAATATTATGGAAAAGCTTATGGAGCCTAGAAAAAGATATACATTTTAACAATATTAATTTTCTGTTAGTATTTTATTTACCAGAAATCTCAATTTCTGAATTTAAAAACTTAAAAACTAAAGAGAAGTAATTGATAAGTTATACTAATATGCTCAACTATTTCTAATCTAGAGTCTTCAAGTTATCAGTTTTCATGGAAGCGTTAATAGAATATCTCAATTAGTTACCATTATTCATACCTAATAGGTAAAGTTCAGGTAAATTTCAGCAAACAAGTTAAGCCTCACAATATGAATCTCAAATGTAGCTTTAATATTTAATGAATTTACTTATGAAAACGTGATTTTGTTGTGATTTACCTTTAATCCAGGAGCACCTGTTTCGCCCTTTTCTCCATTTCGTCCATCGAAGCCCTAGGGAATGTATAAAAATAGCAAAATTATTAAAATCTGTTCATCTAGAATGATTGATAAAATTTACATTGAATTTTTCTAATTGGTCTTTATAACACTACTTGCAAAATTAACTTTAATAATTTAAAACTTGTTTAAAGGGGTTGATGATATTTCATACTGATTTTACAGCAGGAAAACATGAACTAACTAGAAAGTGTAATGTAGTATGATAAGAAAGTTGCCTTAACTATAGAGTAGCAAACATGAGTTTCATAGATTTTGTTATAATTAAGTTAATAGGTTATAGGCACAGTTGCTTGAATGTATGACACGTTTTGCATAGAATAAAGTTGTTCAACTCAATCTATAAATCATATTAAGTCAATAAAAACATAATTCATAAAATGTTTTTATTTTTCTGATAGTGGTAGTAAGAAAATATTTTTCAAGAGTATTTTATACACTAGAAATCAACTCCTTTATTTTGCAAAAAATGGCTACTTTGGTCAACAAATAAACTTGGTAGACTTAAAAATTTCAAATTAATTCATTGTCAGAATCACCCTTTTGGGCACATAATTGTCCAGTTAAATTGGTTAGTCAAGTAAACATAGCCCAGTGGAATACCTTGTAAATAACTTAGAAACTCTACTTACTCTGTGTCCTTTCATACCAGGGAATCCAGGTATCCCAGCTGGACCTTTGATACCCTAAAAATAATGAATGAAAAAATATTAATGAACCTTCAAATAGAATCACAACCTAGCAGTAAAACACTTTCTGTTTTTAAGTTTAATTCAATCGAATTACATAATAGTTTTCAAGCAAAGTTTACTCCAATTAATTTATTAGATGCTGAAGACTTACTGGAGGTCCAGGCAATCCTCGCTCTCCAGGTCGTCCGGGTCTACCTGATTCTCCCTAGGTAGAGAAATAAAGAATACATAAGTGCTCATGTATGACAAAATACATTGTAGACAATAAGCAAAATGATTACTTTGTATTTTTCTCACGAAGGACTCATTAAAATGGTCACACAAAATGTATAGTTGAGATCAGCTTTCTTGGTGGAAGGCATGAGGAAGACCTTTCTCATTTTGATATAAGCTTATAAAGAGATAATGCAGGTGCTTCTAATCACTGAAATAATATAACCCTTCCTCAACCCAGTAAAAAGAATTTGTCATTGGAGATTAAAAGGGAAAGAAAGAATGTCATTGAATTGAAGGTGTCTGCAAGTTCTCAAGTTCATTAAATAGTGGTATCAATTTCGTCATTACAAGAGGCAGGCAAAGACACTTATTTCCCCTCCAGTTAAATAATATATTCAATGGATGAGTCTTCTTAGCAGTCAAAAACCACTTTAGGGATTTTATTCCAGAATTCAAGTATACATATGTAACAAACCTGCACGTTATGCACATGTACCCTAGAACTTAAAGTATACTAATAATAATAAATAAAATAAAATAAAATAAAATAAACAAATGATAAATATATGTATAGGTATGCAAATACTGTATAACTACTCAAAGATTAGTATTAGCTAAAATGTTGTTAAGACAACAATATTTTGAATAACATTTTTTTCTTCTGGGATTCTGACATAAAGCATATACTGTTTAGAATACCCCAAGTTAAATTTTGCTGTATTCTTATTTAATTTTTAAAAACTTACATCTTTTCCAGCAGGACCAGATGGACCCATAGCACCAGGAGGTCCTGGAGGGCCCTGAAAATAAGGAAATAAAAAATGAATATATTTGTAAGTTTTTCTGTTACAATTTATTATTATACAGTGTATGTATTCCTGGAAGGAACCTCATTTTAGAAAATCCTTTTAATGTTTCTCATGATGAAAATGATACTTACTGAGTTAATATTATACCTCTATTACATCAACTTACTGTTAATAAAAATTACATCATATATCTGTATTTTATATTACACATGTGTATTTATAAATTCAAATGTATTTCTACATGTTTTGAAATACTAAATATATCTGAATATAAAGGTATTTCTAAATTTCATGAAATATTGTATTTAAATAATTATTTTACCTGCTTATTTACAGAGCATATCCTTCTAAAGGACTCTCTTAGATTATGTTTATTTCTACTGTCTAAGATATATGCATATGTATGTTTATATATGTAAATATATATAATTATATTTATCAGTAGATTAGATATAAGAGTGAACTGAGTGGTTACAGAAAATAAATAAACAAATTCTAATTTGTATCAGCTCTGGGAAGTGGACTATTTTGATGGCTAATGATGAGAGAATTCCTTTATTAACTAGTGTCTCTAAGATAGCTAAACAATTGAAAGAGTCCAAAAGATTCGATAAAATGCTGTTTGTTATTTGCAAATTTAAGGGTAAATTTAATCTTCATTCTGTAAGGGCCTATACTTGTTTTAGAAAACAAAGGTAGGTTCCATATAGAATTATCAACTTATATATACATATAAATTTAATTGTTACTTACTGCAGGACCAGCTTGTCCAGGTTCACCAGGGGGTCCTTGGTATCCTGGAGATCCCTAGTGAGTAGAATATGTAAATATTTTAAAAGTAACAAAATCTTCATATAATTCATTTACATCTTGACAGTAAGAAATCATGATTGTGAATGTAATCAGCAAATTTTACTCCAGTTTATAAATATTGAGACCAAATTTTTTTCAGATCAGAATGAAGTTAATGCATTTCATTGCATTCATTGCAATCCATCGAAACTGAATGGTTTTGAACTAAAAGCCATATCACATGCAAATTAATGTGGTTTAATTTTACCAGGGTTTTAATTATCAATAATTGTTGGTGGAAAGGAATTAAATATGGAATTCTATCTTTGAAGCTTTAATCAGTTTCTTGGTTATGACTTCTCTAGTTAACTGGGATTATGCATGCTGGAATGGCTGAATTACAGCAGAATGTATACTAATTTGATTTTTCTAAAAATGAAGAAGAAAACACCACTAATGGCTATACTTACAGGGGAACCAGGATGACCAGATGTACCAGGGGGACCGGGAGGGCCTGGGGGGCCCTGGAATGTGAATTTGAATGAAAAACAAAATAAATGAATGCAAAATACACTTTATCCAAGCTTCAAAACAATGACACTTGCATTGTCAAAACTGAACAAATATATCTCATCTTTTGATAACTATTCATGAGATCTACAATGGTGATCTTAGCAAGCAAACATTACTGTAATGAAATTCTCACAGGTTCCATATAAATTATTAATAAATGTTATAAAATGTTGTCCTGAATTCCTAAGGAAGGGAATTAAAAATCTGGAAAAATTAGTACACAATGCTATGAAAATCCCTGCAATGTTAGGATTATATTGCACTGGTGAAGAAGCAATTTCTTGCTTGCCAGCCAAACTCAGTGCAGAAAAACATTTATTGGCACACTACAAATCCTATAATCAGTTATCTAAAATAATAATGTAAATCAACTATAAAGTCCATAATTATGTTGATATATCTATCACAGTTAATTGACATAGAGATTTATATGGTCACACAAGAATCATCATACACAGGACAATTGATTGATCGTTGTTCAGAAATACAGATTAAACTAGAAAACCTTCAGCATGCTGAAAACAGTATGCTTCACTTTTGTAACATGCTGTTCGTAAATACTGATAGCAAATTTATAAAACAATAGCTTGTATATTTCCTTTTTCTCTTATAAAGACTTTCCTGAAATGTTAATAACTGTTGACTTTGGTTTTTGCTTTTTAGCAAAAAGTTTATATGTGATTAAAAATTGGATTAATAATGTGAATGAGATAGAAAGAACATGATAATGCTACCATTTTCTGTCCCAACCTTATTAGGAATAAGCTATTTTGTACAATTCCATAAAAATACTGAATTCCTAGAAGAGCAACCATTCAAGATTTTACAAACTGGAAAGATAATAAAGCTCTAAAATGCTGAGAAACATTTGTACATACAGCTGGTCCAGGATAGCCACCGAGTCCTCCTACTGCTACTCCAGACTTGACATCATATGAATCATACTGGGGAGAATAGTTCTGTGGCAAGGAGACCAAACAGATATGATCATTTTAATAGACAGTTCATAAGTCTTTTAAAAAGCATTTAGAAGTGCATGCAACATCTAGTAACCACTGATAGGTTTTTGTGTGCCAAAAGATGTGGTATGTATTAACTAATTATCTTGTTTATCCTGTTTTTCTGTAGATTTAGACATTAGATATCCTACAGAAGCATTTTCTTGAGTGATGCACAAATCTTTCCACTGTGTTAAACGTTAGTTTCCCCCAATTTTTCCTATTGTACTCTTACTTCAGCTGTTATTTCTAAGCAGTATCTACATCATTACAAACATAGGATCATAGGCTGTTTGAGGCCAAAAGAGTCTCGAGATCATATAATTACGCCTTCTCATTTTGAGCAAACAAAAAAATGAAGTCAAATTATTTTTTCAACACTTAATGATACAAGTAAAATTCATACTCCCTGGATTCTGGTTAATATGACTAAAAGATTCACTGAAAAATAAACATCTCCACAGAAAATAAGTCAAAATTAGTTGAAAGGCTCACATGCTTATTGGATTTCTTTGAAGCTTTTTTAAAATTCTAAGTTTTAGGCCTAGAGTTAGGTTCTATTTGGTTACTAGAATAAGAATAACTTAGACAATACACTTTGGTTCTTGTTGAATTGCTTTTCGAAAAGCACTTTTTAACCTCACAAAGATTTGTATAATATATTTTCTTATTTCGCCTAATTCCATGCAGCAGAAATTTTGTCATATTTATTTATTTGGTTGTTTTACATGCAGATTTATTTGGTTGCCATGCTTCAGGAGAAGCAAGATGTGTTCTGAAGGATTAGCAAGAGCAGTTTCATAGGCAGAAATAATCCTGTTCAATAGGAATATTCACAGTTCTTCAACTTCTTTTTGTCCAGACTTTTAGAGGCTTTGACAATTTAGTAAGAGAATAAAGTATAGATATAGTACTAACTAAATTATGTAGGTTAATTTTTTTCATAAGTTGATAGTTCACTTCTTAAACATAATGTGTATGCTATACATCTGCTGAGAAATTGGCAACTTTTCTAAGTATATAGGAGCAATGACATTAGCATTATAAGGACGAATGAATACTTATAAAGCACTTAGAATAGTGCCTAATACATAGAATCACTAAATAAGGATTTATTAAATACATAGAATCAGAGAACAGATACAAAGAACTCATAATAGTGAGATATAATATAGAGTAAAGAAAGAAGATGAACTAGATAGTTTTATGAGGGGATTTTTTAAGTAACGTAATTTGTTATACCTGAGGACCAGTGGGGCATGATTCACAGATTCCAGGGGGGCCAGGAGAACCAGGGGAACCTGGTTGTCCTGGAATACCAGGGTCACCATTTCTCCCAGGAATACCAGGAGGGCCCTAAAAAAAGAGGTAAAAATAAGTTAAATAGTGAAAAATCCTGGTGATTCAGAATCGTTATCAGATTGTTGTTTCTCCACTTTATAATATTAGGAATCAATACAAGTAATATGTTTTCTTTATAACACATATTTTTAATCAAAATCGCGTGAATAATTTAAGTATGATATATTCCTTTGTATATTGACCTATATATTTTATTTAAACTGATCATGGGGGTGAAGACATAATATGAAGTTTGGGAAATTGAAATCTTTACATGTACAATTATGGATTCCCAGTCTGTTGTTTGGTGCCATTATTCAAATATGTGGTAATAAAGATAATGTATGATGAAAGTTCAAATCTAGAAAGGGTGTGAACAGAAAAAAAGCAAATTCTTACTAGAATTATCATTAGTATTAATTTTATTCTACTGAAGAATGTTTACTTACTGGATCTCCCTTGGGGCCTTGAGGTCCTTGACCATTAGGAGGGCGAGTAGGCTAATAAATGAAAAATAAACAAGTTAAAGAAGACAAGGAATTTGCATATTATTTCTTAACCCAGATTCTAAGCAATACTTATCTTTACATTGAAACATCCACTTTTTACTTGTAATACAAACATAGCTATTTGACGAACATGACTTTCATTTCCTTTTAGGCTCCTATGATATAAGAACTATTCGTGTGTCTAAATATGAATATTGAAGGTGTACAGTTTATCTTTGAACTCACAGCAGTTGGAGGCTGCGGGCAAACTGCACAACATTCTCCAAATGGAATTTCTGGGTTGGGGCAGTCTAATTCTTGATCGTCACATATTATGTCATCACAGAGAACGGATCCTGAGTCACAGACACAAATTTGGCATGGTTCTGGCTTCCAGACATCTCTATCCGCATAGGACTGACCAAGATGGGAACATCCTCCTTCAACAGCTGAAAAACAAGTTAGATGACATGAAGTTTCCTCAGGTTTTGCTGAAATGTGATTTTTGTTACTCTGTCAGGGCTACTAACAATAGCCAAAGTTGAAATGGTTTGAAACAAATAATTTCTTCCTTTCATTAGAAAATGATATTTGTCCTACATAATTTGCTAAGTCACAAGGAATTAATTAAAATATCATATCTGCTTATTATCATAAAATTGGCATACCATAGTCAATTTTCCTTAAGACCAACAGGTATTTTAATTTCATTTATAGTAAGAATTAATATCAATGTATATCACACAAGCATTTAAACATTTATTTATTAATGGTACAATTGAAAATAAGCTTTTCTACCCAATTGCTATTCTTTGCCTTAACAGCAGATGGGAGCATTAAACTAAAAAGATGATTTTGTCACTAACTCTGAAGACTTTCTGGATTTTATTAACCTAGTTGAGAAATTCAGGGGAAAACTGAGCTAATCTTGGCACCATAAAACTCTACCAGATTTTCCTGGGAAAGCTTTAACAGAACTTATTGTGTGTATCGAATGTCACTGTTAGCTCTGTTTGGCATTAGTTGGTCAACATGATATGATATAATACATTGTATATCCCATATGGATGTAAAGACATTTCCAAATCACCAAAAAGAAAAGAAAAAGATGTTTTTAAAATAAATATTGGCAAGGAATAAGTAAAAATAATAGGGAAAATATGAATCATAACCATCTGTATTTGTGGCTTAAAATGGTAAAAAATATTGCTTCAACCAAAATTTTAGACTAGCTTCATAATTATATACAAGGTACTGAAATTTCAGCAGCTATTAACTATGAATCAGCTTAGGAACTGCCAAAACAAAACCTGGTCTCAATTCTTAAAGCATTAGCTGTGTATTGTGGTTAAATGCAACTTTAGTTCTTGACGATTGGTATGATAGTTTGCCAGTAATTAAGTAAATAAATAAGTTTCTCAGCATCTGCAAAAATTTTTGCAAACAACAAATGATGCACTGTTCAGTAATTGATATTTTTGTGAGACAGTGAAATTTTTATTTTCTCAAAGTCAAGATATTTAAAATATCTACTGAAGGAGGTCTGCTTCCGAGTAGGCAAGTAGTTCAAAATTAGTTTTTGCTGCCTAGTGGTCAAGAGGTCTTTTAGTGGTCCTAAGATTTTTCCATCTGGGCACGACATGCAGCCACAAAAAAATCACCTTTTCAAGTTCTTGTTTCTATATCTTCTCTCTGTCTAGGGTAATAATAATTTAGGTTCATATTTAAATGAGTTGAAATGTTCAGCTGATTTAGTAAATGTTCACCAAAAAGAATTTCAAAACCTAGACTCTAGGGACTACTGAAATTGCTTCCCCCTCTCATTTCCATGTATGTGTTCTGATACAAATTTAATGATATTGTACAACACACTTGATCTATTTGAGAAGATAGATAATCCATTCTTTCTTCATGTTACGATTTCTCAATGTAGTTTACAGCTAATGAAGGAAAGCTTCATTTTTTAAATGCAATTTTAAGTAGGCAAATAATTTGTTTATTTAGAAAAGTTATTCTAATTCCTCCTCTATGTTTGAAACACATATATGATAACATGGGATATATTTTCTATATACATTTCCTAAGCTTTTAAAGGAGCATTTCTTAATTCTTAGTGAATATAAAAGCTGAATACCAAAATGCCTATCTCAGTGCAAATGAAGTAGGCCTGTTTGAATGGTGTTATGGAAAACATATTTAAGAGAAGAGCAAACAGTCATTGACACATTGGTGTGAAGAGTAATAACGTAGGTGAGTCTATGCATTAAACTCATTACAGAACTGGCATCTTATATTTAAGTACTAAGTTCACCAGTTTGCAGAAAAGGTCTGAAAATTTGGGGTTGGAAGATTGTGCCATAAAATTACATGGAACACTGTAATTACACTGGTTCCTTTTCTCAAAATGAACCACTTAAAAATTTTCTCCAAATCAACTTTATATGAAATGTTCCTACAGATTAGTTTCAGCTCAAGGTTTTCCCATTAATAATGTGTATTTTAAGCTCCCCAGATCTATCCTCAAAAACATTGTTAGATTGTACGGATGATTCTTTAGATTTTTGCCCCTGGATCAGGAACATCTTTTCACACTTAATACAGCATGTGGGTTATGAAAAACAGCTATTGAATACTAAAGGCCTATTAAAGACAAATGAAGATAATAGTTAAAGCTAGGCTCAAACATTTCCTATTTTAAGTATCTTCTATGTGTTCTTGATCTGCCTAGAAATTAACATAAATGCTTTTCCTTCCTGTGTATTCAACCTCCTCTGTTTATGTCTCATTAAGGGTGTCCTCACATCATTAGAAGTACAGTACTTTCCATTTGTTCTGCTAATTACTAAATAAATGAGCACAATATTGACATACTAAAATTGTAAATGAGCTTGTTAAAATTGGGTTAAATGCAATGTTGTAAAAATTAAGGTTGTTATTTAGCTTATTGTTTCCAAATTTTACTAGACACATGTTATAGTACTCTTTAAAACACAGTGGCCTCAATATAAAGATTATTTTCGTGCAATTAAAGAATTGTCATATTCTTAAAATATTTTTTTGCTCTCACCTGCACATGACAGTCAACATGGTGCATGCATGTTTTGTTTTACTTTAGAAAGTCATATTGTTTTAAGTTAAAGAAGAGAGTTGGAATGCTTAAAAAATAAGAATTAATGCAACTTTGTTTATTGCCATAAGTTATTTCATATCCACTTGAAACAAATTTGGCTGTCCTGAAAAGTCAGTTCCTGTAAAAACTTGTGGCTGAAAATTAGCCCTTTCTCTGTTTTTCTACCTTAGTTACCTTTGCTGAAAAAATAGAGTTTTGTGTAGCTTCCTTTATCGTTCCATGCATGACAAAATATAGTTAGCAATATATTCTACTGAAAGTTAAGCCTCTTAGATTAATGTTTCATGGACCTAGTAATATGTGTGAAAATCATGGCAAAGTCAAAGTCAAGGAAAAGAATATTTTGTTTCTAGAGGAATAAAAATGCTCTAGTTAGCCATTTGCAACATTTAGATATAGAATAGAAAATGGGATTTTGAAATAAGTCATCTCATATTATTCTCTTCATTTCTTAGGAATCTGTATTCAGAGTAGCTTTGGTTAAAATAATAAGTTAATTTTTCCCAAAAATATTAAATAAAAGGCAAATAATTTCATTTTACTATTGGAAAGTAATGGACTTTCCAATTACTTCCGTTATTTTAGTTGTTTAAATCTCTCTGTTCCAATTTGTAATTAATTTTAAATTCCATCTCCCATGTCATTTGGTGTTTCTGTTCCTTACTACAAAGTACAATTCTGAAAGAAATTTACTTGTGATCACACAAGCAATGTATTAAGCTCAATCATCTCCTTGTTGGGATCTATAATATAAAACATATTGAAGCTAACACATGACTTAAACCACTCTTAGCTGCTTCTTTCCTAGTTTTCTATTTTGGAATTTTAGAGAAAAATAAAGCCAGATAACATAGTTTTATATTTTTAGGTGCGCATAAAGCTTACTTTTTTGTGATTCTTTTGTTTCCATTCTTTATGTTAAATTATGCTGACTTGAAGAAATCATATTGTTAGGACAAAAATGCATATTATGTTTGTCTTAATACTATTTTTGGAGCAATATTATTATTATTATTCCCTAAAGCACCTAATTAAATTAGTTAATTTGGCTTGAATGAAAAGAGAACATTTTTTCCTCTTCTCTTCTTACTGAATCCTTATCTGGGAAAAGATGTATAATCTGAAAATCTAAGAATCACAGATATGATTTGTAAATTATCATAATTTATTTTCATTACTTTAGAAAGCTGAATATTTTGTACATGTGGGTATTTGGCATTCATACAGTTTCCAATTGAAATATGTTTAGTTTGCCTTTTAAATGATACTGTTTGGAAAACATAAATTTTAATAAAATATTTTTTCTGCTGCTTATATCTTTATTACAATATCTTAAAATATGTTAGATTACTTAACAAAAAGGGCTCTGAAGAAAGTATCTGGAGACATTCTAGGTGAATAATTTTAATTTAAAAGCACTGTTTTGCATAGACAAGGAAGATTTTATTTATTCCTGCTACCTCCAGGAAAAAAAATTGATAAATTATCAGTTGTAGATATTTTCTTGTTTCATATTTTATAGATATATGATTTTTCAATCTCCAGTTAGAAATGTCCTTTAAGTTGATTAATATTTTATCCTGTTAAAAATAAAAATAATTAGATAATTAGAAAATTTAAAGTATCTTATATCTAACCAACAGCAATTGCATGTATAATAAAATCTGCTTAGTGTCAAATTATAAAAACATTGAAGAGAATATATTCTACTTATTACAGTTGGCAAACAACTGTAAATTGTATAGTTTTATAAATAAAATTTTACATTTCACCATCCTTACCACTAACTTACTAAGTACTTTAATTTCTTCCTTAGAGTAATTTTATTTGCCAGCATTAGTAAAACTAGTGCTAGGTAGAGCTTGTATAGTACCTCCTATCTTGTAGGCATTGCTCTGAGTAGTTTGGATATTTATTTTGCTTCATACTCCCAAAGGCCTTATGAGCTTAGAGCTGTCATAATCCTAATTTTACAGATGAGGAATCTTAACCACAGAAACATTAAGTAATTTCCCAAGGTTACACTGTCAGGGTAAAAAAGATTTGAATGTAAGAAGGCTTCCTCTAAATTTGATACTCTTAATTACTGCATTCTATTTTCTTTCTGCTATTTCAAAACTGAATATCATTAAAGAAGTCAGCTCCAAAGCTCTGTCCCATATGATTTTTTATCACTGCAAGGTTAAAATCTGAATCTAGATAGGTATATTTTTAAGGCGAACAGTTCTCTGCAAAATATCTTTTCTATCGGGCCTCAAAACAGGAAGATGCCATCTGGAGTTAAATTCTCCTGTTTATTTTCTCTTGACCTTATGAAGAAGGGTTACATCTCTAAAGCCACCCTGGTGACATCCAGACCACCAACAGAATAAATGTGTGACTCAGAAACCCTGCATACGTTTTGCTGTATACAAAAAAGTAGAATTCTAACAACAATAGTACCAGACAGAAAAGACTTCTGCATCCAGTGCAAAAATATGTTTAAGATGTCTCATTAACACACTGTGTTTCAGAAAATATAGTTATTAAATGATTCCTATTAATGCTTATCTAAGTTCATTAGACGTTTTCATTGAATGAAACTCGAACCTTGTGAACATGCTATGCAATTTCAAAGAGTATATCTATGATTTTAATTTACTTGAGAAATGCAGTCTCTGTCATCCTCCACAGAAAACACTATACAAAAACAGTTTCAGAAAAATGTATGCCATTTTACTCAAGCGGTACTTTCTTAACACTAGAATTCAAGGGAAATTTAACTTTTAATAATTTCTGGATCTCTTTGATGTTTATATCTTTTGGGCATTTTGACTCGTCCTCTTTCAACGTTTCATTTTGCTCATTAAGACTACATTTTAAACATCAGTGCTTGACCTCAGTCATGGAAAAAAACAAGGGTTTTATTAGTTAATCTGAAAGGAATCCACTTCTGCTGTGTTTTCATTAGACACAGACTGAAACTCTGGTGGTTAATGTAACTCCCCAAACTGCAGTTCACAAGTGATTTATGTAAGAATAGCTATCTCATTTTTTCCGTTGTCATCTTGACATGAAACAGGCAAAGTTTCCCCTTTGAAAAGTCTGGAGAGTTTTTTTTACACTATATGACCCTTTTTTTTTTTTTGAGCGTGGAAACAATGGGATTGAGCTTTTTTCCTAAGGAAAACTTTTACAAGAAACAGTTCACTGAGAGGGTTCCAGAAAGTTATTGTAGACCTGGAAACTTTACAACTGTTCCTCATGTCCAGCAAAAGCAATAACATCTTTCATCTTTAAAGCTTTAATTCTTAAGCAATCTGCTTTAATCACTTCAAGGCGGTGATATCACTAGATGTTACAAAATTAAAGAGCTGGGCTACATAATTTTTGGAACTCTGCACCAAAGAAGCCATTCACAATGGAAACTGGAGTTTCGGTAGATGGCACTCTTTTCTCTGAGTGACAACTCAAGTCCAGCATGTGACTGTAGATGTAGAACAGGGGCTTTCCTGAGGAGCTGTCCTTTAGCCTCAACTATAATCCTGGTAAACTCACAGCCAATCATTCTTGATTTTTAAAAAGAAGCCTGTAAATAAGACATCAATCCAGGAATCTGAATTAGTTAAAAGGCATTTAATCACAGTCTTTCCTTCTTTCCCAGAATCGTTCCAGTGGCTTTGCTTTCTTGTCTTATAATGCTGAATTTTATTTAATTCCAGAATTTAATAAAAATAACTTTTTATGTGTAGGCCTTTAGATCATCTAAAGAGTATTCAACATTAGATGAGCTAAAGGCCTATACATAAATAGGTATTTTTGAAAATCCAAATTTTTTAAAGCTCTGGTATTACCTGAGCATTTTTCCTTCCCTAGAAATAAAGCTCAGGTAAGGAAATACAAGTATCATGAATGAAAAACACAAAGTGTTGTATTATAATACTTTATTTACTCACATAGAACTGGTGATAATTTCTTTTAAAATAAGATCCTGAGCTTCTGGGCTTTAAAAAATAAATGTTCTACTCTCTATAAAATTGAGTATTAAACAGAAAAATACCTATTCTTTCTTCACCTTTAGAAATGCATTATTAGCTCATGTACTTTCTAGGACGATATATGATTTTTCAGTATCTCCTTTCAATGGCAAATAGTTACAAAACTAAGAAAATTCAAATACTCTAATTTTAATGTGTATTCTGTAATTATCTAAGACTTAACAGAATATTGGTCCTAGCTTTGACTTTGTCATTTTCTAGTTTTGTAATCTCACATAAAGCACTGATCCATGTTAGGTGACTGACACTGAGATGTGTGAGCAACTGTGCATCCTCTCCGCTTAAAAATGCAGTTGTTCCTAAATTTATAACATTTTCCTGTAGTTCAATGTGTTTAATTGTAGGGACAAATGCAAACCAGAAAACCTGAATGTTACCTGAGCCAGTTATAAATTCCCTCTTAAAGCATAATGAAAAATATACTCTCATGACATCTAACAAGAAACTGATTCTCTGAGTCCATTTACAGTTTTAAAAATCTCAAACAACTAAAGGTCCACAGTTTATTTTACTGGAATTATCACTGTAGCAAAATATAGAAACTCAAACATTAGTACACATTTAATTAAACTAAAGTTTCTGTTTCTGCCCTAATGAAGCAGTATTACTTAGTAACAGCTGTCTATAATCTATCTAGCAATTAAGCAGTGAATAAAATACTTATTTCAAATAAGGACTACATCAAAGACATGAAAAATATATTTAAAAAATAGTCATATGTGGAATTTTTTAAATGGCCATAACATTTAAGCTAATTTCCAAAAAGTCTCTGAATACTGTTACCATTGTGTTTTTGTGTCAGTATATGTGTTTGTAATATTTATCCGTAGCATACTAATTTCCTTAGGAAAGCAGTGTTAACATTTAAAATTCACGCATATGATTTTTTTAAAGCTCATTATAAACTACTGAAGCCAGCTACGTAACATTAATATTGGCATTCGTTATGTAAATGGTAACCTGGCTTGTCAGCCACTAGGTGACGCATCTTTGCACTTAAAATTTGGCATGTTTATAAACTACAGGAAATATAAAACAGACCATGTTTCTCCATTGGTGGAATATAACACATGAATTAAATACAATTTTCACAAATTTGTAAGAAGATCAAAATTCTTTTTGAGGACTTCTTTATACCCAGAAAATGCCTGTGAGTGAACTAGAAGTGAGTGTTCATTAGAGCTGTGCTGTCTCTGAAGTTATGAGGACATATACAAGAAACACCACCCTAGAACTTTATGACCGTTCTCAGTGTGCTGAATATTCAGATGCCTCCTGTAACTTTTCCAAACCTTATCTAATAGCAGAATTTTCTTGTAAAACCCACAGGGAACGTAAGATGTACTGTCTTAAGTCAATTAAACTTTACTTTTATTCATGACAAAAAAAAATATAGGCTGAACAGTTCTCTTTCAACTCTTTTTGAGCTTAAGAGCACACAAACACTTATCAGTAAAATTTTATATTTATTGATTATTTTTTGCATCTAAAGAGAAAAAGGGAAATAAATACAACTTAATGTGATGACAAGGTACTGTAAGTGTCAAACACTCCCCCTCTAAAGTTGGACTGGGAAGAAAAATAGCCACAGGGCTTACAAAAAGCTTGCAACCACTAGGCAACTACAAATACATTGCAATTTTTTGAGCTAAAACCTCCAAGTTTGTAGTCTTTTCAATAAATGGGTGGTGGGGGATAGTAGTCATTTGGTATCCTAAGAAAGGACTGTGAGTTGTAGCATCTCCTGGGAGGAGCAGGATAGGGAGGAAAAGAGGAGAGGAATAAGAAAGGAAGAAGGTTTGCGAGTTCAGGGGGAAAGAAAGGGCGAGGAGGCAAGGAGAGAGAGAACTAAAAAAAGAAATGGAGGCATAAGGAGGCAACATGGGGAGTAGGGAGGGAGGAACAGGCAGGGAAGACAGAGGAGGAGAGAGGAGTAGAGATGGGCTTGCCTAGGGAGGGGTGGGGTGATGAGTGAAGAGAAGTCTAAAGGAGCCAAAAGGGGTGGAGAGAGATAAGGAGGAGGGGAAAGGGAAGGAGAGGAGGGGTAAGGAGGAGAGGAAATTAAGGGAACAAGGAATATGGGTGTTTCTTTTCTTTTTTGTCCATGGGCTGAATATAACTGAAGACATTTCGTTGTATATCTACCCCTCCCCTCATACACACATTTACATGTATTACCTGTGAGGACAACAAAGACATTTGATATTACAAACAAAAAACAAATTATCATGCAATGTCTTTTGCAAAATCTATAAGTTTAAATGTAACCATGTTTAGTCATGTGCAGTAAAAATTCTCTAGTAATTTCCCCTAGCTATCTTTACATTTAGCATTTAAATATTTATTTCTGTGGAAGTTTGTATTCCAATTTGTTCAGTATTTTCATGACTATGGTAAATAAAAGAATATTTTCACATAAATAATGAGACAAATGTATTTTTAGGAGAAATTAGAATATGAAAAACATCACATGCAATTATTAGAAAATATAGCTAAACAGCTTTTTGAAGTCAACAGTACTAGTATCTTTACCTTGTTTGTAGCAAAGTCAAAACTCCTGTTGAAAACATTTTTAAAAATATTTTCTTCATTAATATGAATGCAGTTAAAATGTAGAATATGTGGAAAATATTAGTCCCTTAACATCTTGCTACTAGAAAATATGAATTAATCAATCATTTTCGAAACAAAATAAAAACAGGAATAATAAAATATTTTAGCAGTTTGATCCCTTTGAAGAATATTTATAGGTATCTTGTTGTCGTTTTACAGAAATATATTCAATGATTCTGATAATGCATAGTACCTTCCTTTAGACTGTTCTTAATCCATGATATTTGAAACGCATTCTTATTCAGAAAACAATGCTCGATATTCTAACCTTACAAAGAATCCAGCAGACAAAGAAGAACATAAAATTATTGCAAGAGACCAATAACTTCCAGACTGCCTGGGGAAGTATTCCAAGATGTTAACAATCCAGGAGGGAAAAATTTTAAAGCCATTTTTAAAAGTTTCCAGTGCCTTCAACATGAAAACAAGTTAGTACAAGAACATCTTATCTTAAACAACCACAGAACTCTTAAATACACACATAACACTATTATTTTTCAAGTAATGTAAAAGCACAACTATAGTCAGTTCAACATTTCACAATTTGGAGCTTATAGAGGAAATTATCTTTAATCTGGCAACTGATTTTCCCCCTTTGCACCCCTCTTTGTGAGGAGAAGAAAAGACAAAAATCCCATAAAGTTTCTTGAAAGCAGTACCTACTCACCTTCCTGTTGTGCCAAAATAATAGTGGGATGAAGCAGAGCAAGAAGTAGCCAGCTCCCCTTTTGCACAAAGCTCATCATGTCTAAATATCAGACATGAGACTCTTTGTGCAAAAAGGAGAAAAGAAAAGCAGTTCAAAGTAGCACCATCAAGTTGTTCCCTGCCCTTCAGCACCGGGCCCGTCATAAAACTCAGCCACTGAGATTCCTTTGCTTTGGCCTTAAATAGGAAAAAGTTTGGCTTCCCTCACTTTCCAGCCCCTTTCTGAAATATGAGAGCCGCACCCATCCCCTCAGCAGTAAAAGAAATGATAAATATTTCTTTTTCCCTTATAGAAGACACAACCCACAGTAACAAAAAGAGCACATCTGGCATTTGTATGCATCTGCTTATGTAAAAGTTTGTTACATATTTCAGTCTTACATATATGTTTGTATAACTTAGGAACGTATAGAAATGCTCTGCCTTGTTTTAATATATACAATGTAAATGCATACATTTTTATTTCCCCTTATAAAGTTAACAACTCCATAATTTTGAAAAATTGCTGGATGCCCATTCATCCGGTATGTCTAATTTGCAGAACTGATCTTCTAGAAGATTTTTATGTTGGGATTTTGCCAGAATTAATCCTAACTCAATTTAAATAGGGGACTGTAAGAGATTCACTGAAAGAAAAGCCTCCGTTTGCCCCTTTGACTCATCCACCCACCCTGGGTCCTAGAAGTTAAGTTTCAGGCAAATGTCAAAAGACAAAGTATTTGAGCTATGTTTACATGGCTTCCTAAAAGTTAGATACTTATCTATAGCTGTTTCCATTTCTCACAAATTTCTTTAGCAAGCCAGAGTGCTTTCTTGTGAGATTTCCAATTTTTATGTTGCCTGGGAAAGACAGAACAGATCTTTCTAGAGAAAAATTCAGCCTTTTTCATGACATAACTTTTTAGGAAACCGGAAGAGAAAGAGTTTATCACATAGAATAGCAAAAGAGTACCAGAGAAAGTGGTCTTTTTTTTCCTGCATTACTCTAAAGATTAGTATACATATTTCTAATTTAGACTTTTATGTGTATACTTTCCAGATCCTCATCCACAAAACTTTCCAATATATTTCTGGATCTATCAAGCAGCAATTTTTGTGTCATATTTGAAAGAGGGGCAAATACCATTTATAGGTCTTTGATAAATCTCTGCAGGAAAAATATGCTTGTCCACAGTATAAGGATATATCTGGCAATGGAGATATTTCTTTACACCCTAATCATCAGTTCACAGTTAGTTCATCTATCTCTATAATCTACAGTGGAAATTTCAATTTTAATCAAGGTCACTTGAACTAATTTTCTTCATGTTCACCTAAACATGTCCATCTCTATGCCTGTGCACATAAAATTCTCCCCATTTCACACCAATTCATGGAAGTCACTTCCTTATGCCCCAATGCAAAACTTTCCTCCTTAAGTAAAATACCTCCTTTAAACTTATTTTCATCTTTCTCTTTCTTCTAATTTGTGTTACTAAATTTTCACTCAATTCGTATATGTATTCCCAGGTGTACATGAATCCTGTAAGTAGGGACAGTGGCACACTTGCTTTCTTATATATTTTTGTTTGTTTGTTTGTTTGTTTGTTTGTTTTTTGAGACGGGGTCTCCTTCTATCGCCCAGGCTGGAGTGCAGTGGCGCAATCTTGGCTCACTACAAGCTCTGCCTCTGGGGTTCACGCCATTCGTCTGCCTCAGCCTCCTGAGTAGCTGGGACTACAGGCATCCGCCAACACCCCCGGCTATTTTTTTTGCATTTTTAGTAGAGACGGGGTTTCACCGTGTTAGCCAGGATGGTCTTGATCTCCTGACCTTGTGATCCGCCCGCCTCGGCCTCCCAAGCTTTCTTATATCTTTAGTCACAAGGAGCACAAACCAAGACATCCCAATGTAGATGACATCATTCGATGACAGGAAAGAAAAACTAGAACGAGACCAGCCTCTTGTGTATCTTTATTTTAGATTGGAGAGTCACTGCTTGGGGGCGTGGGAGAAAAGTAACTGTTCAGAATGGTCGTGAATATAAGCTTTTCTACTGGATCGCAGTAGAGATGTTGGGGAAACGCTGCTATATGCATCTTTCTGTCTTTCAAATATCTTTGTCCTGTACATAAAAAATATTTCCTGTGTTCACACCAATTCAGAAACATAGTTTTTCTCATGATATCTTTGTATCTACATAGAATTCATATATCTATATTAGATTTCTCTCATTGTTTTAGGTGGTCAATAAAAGCTGAAATTTATTGAATTTCTTCATCAGATTTATTTTCCACTGTGAAAAATGAGAAATGTTATTTTAAAAATAATGCTTGTTATGCTTTATTTTAGGCATTATAAATAAAATTACTACTGTTCTAAAATTCTTAATTTACTTAGCTATTCAAATAAAAGCCTTATACTCATGAGAAAAATTCATGATTGATGCACTCACTTAAGAAACATTAGCTGATGCTTTGCATATGGAAGGATTGTTGCATTTTAAGGTCTCCAGGAGAGACCTAGAAAATTCATTCTCCAGATATTCTGATTTACCATTCTTCACTACCTCAAATATATGATTATATTTGGAGGTTTTGCACTAGGATTCTTTGCATTCTGTGTCCCAGATCCTATTTCTCTACCTCCTACAAAGCATTTCTTTATACGGGGTCAAAGCATTTCTTAATACAGGGTCTGAACTAGGTGAAATGCATACACTTCTGAATCCTATTATGCCATCCAGGAACTGCTGTCCTCATTGTTATCTAGACACACATTTCTTCCCATACTTCCCTGACTTCACTGATGTTAACCAGGACACATAAACATGTCATTTTGCTTTTTGGATTGCATTTAGAGGTTTAACTCAAATCTAAATACCTGCACCAACTAAAGCACTGATTTATCTGGATCTCCTTTAACAAAGAGAGTGCCTGGAAAGATGAGGCAAAGCAAGGGTGTGGCAGATGATCAATCAAAAATTCAAATCTTTTCCAATTCAGTGGAAAGTGGAGTTTGAGAGAGATGCACAAGCACAGCTGTGATGAACTCAGTAGGCCAGTGAATGCCAGCAGCACTTTCTACAAGAGCAGTAAGAAAATCAATTATCTCCATCATGGAAAACACATGGAACAGAAATGTTTCAATCTTTCTTTCCTCTCCCCTCCCCTTTGTTGTGCTGCTTTATGTGTGATTTTCTTTTTGAAGCCAACCACATGCTTTATTTTTAGGGACATTTTCTAGGTTTCAAATCACTGTAAAGCCTTTAAAAAAGTACTTGTGATAATAGAAATACCAGTACAACTGTAAAATACAATGCAGGTCTTTTTTTATTATTCCCAGAGAGGTGAATCAGTTCACTCTGTTGATAAGGGTAAAACCACATTTGAAGAGTTGTATTTCCTTTAAAAGAATTTGAACAAATACTAGTATGTGCATAGTAAAGCCAGAAATACAGTTGAAAAAGTCATGTTGTACTTGCAGGACTTAAACATATTTAACCATGGATATTTCCAGGATTGAGGCAAATTATACCAGCAGTGGGACATGATAGTCCAGTATTTGAGTGATTATATGACCAAGTCTTCAAGACCCTTTTCTTTAATTTCCCCTTAGTCCCCAAGGTAGAGTTCATTGACCCCTTGTTTTTTTTCTTATAGAACTATTTTAATAACCATTTCTTTTTAGCCTAGAAACTTCACTTTTGTACAAGATTTATATTTTCTTGACATGTAGCAAAATAAAGTTTTAGTAAAATTTAGTTAGGAAACACGAAGTATCTCAATTCCTATCTATTCTTTGCTATTAAACTTAAGGTTCTAAATTTTTATCTTTGTATTTTGCAGCTGAAAAGTATCCCAAGAATGAACACAAAGTTTAAAGAGGTTACATGACTCTCAAAATTACTCATTGGAATTGTAACTAACTAAAAATTTTCACTTTTGTACAAAATCCATGTCTTCTTGACATTTAGTAAAATAAAGTTCCAGTAAAATTTAGTTAGAAAAAACTAAATGTCTTGATTCCTGTCTATTCTTTGCTATTAAAGCTAAGGATCTGAATTTTTATCTTCGTATTTTGCAACTGGGAAGTATCCCAAGATTGAACAGAAAGTTCAAAGAGGTTACGTGACCCTCAACGTAGTTCATTGCAATTGGAACTAACTAGCACACTTTACAAATATTTTCACCATGCTTTCCACTAATCACTGATTGTGGTAAAGATATTTTTATGCAATTTAGGAGTGTGGTAAATACAAATCTGACACTTAATTTTGTATTTTTTCTAATGAAGCATTGTGAAATGATAGTGTTATGGAGTTAATGGCCAATTTACAAAAATTACTATTCTGATTTTTGTCTTGTCATTAATCTTTCAGTAATTTTCAGTATTGTATTTAAGTAAAAGTTCACTACTTTACACTTAGTGAAGTACAATCTTAGAGCATGCAAAACCATTTACATACGTGTTTTTGTGTGTTTATGTATGTATATGTTTATATCCCCCCCCACATATATGTATAACTAAATACATATGTATATACTTTTAAAAGCTGACAAAAATTCGAGCAGGTAAAATTTTCTAGAAAAATTCCTTAATATACATGTAAGGTAACTTGTATTTGTTATATCAATGTTCCTTCACATAAGTAGATAAGTATCTATGAGTTTTCTCTTATGTAGACATAAACCTGTCACCTGAAATCTTATTTAACATAACAGACTATTAATCATTGAAAGGGAAACTACTGGCAAGCCTCTACTTGAATTGTGAAACTTTCTGAAGTATTGTAAGCATGTTCTCTTGAACGAAGCCCTTATATACTTATGTTTTAATTATAGCTTTATTTGCTGTCATAATTATTATTGTAATTATATTTGAAAATTCATAGAAAATTGAAATTCATCTCCTTACCTAATCTCATTCCTGAATATTGTGATTACTTTATAAATTTACCACAGGGGTGACACAGAAACTGGGATGCCACATCGTGAAGCAGCTCAGGAGTTCCCTGTTGAGTCTGCAGTTAACTTAATCATTCTCAGGGTTGAAGCTCCACTCTGCAAATCCCACTAGACTCTCCATCAAATATAATTTGTCATCTGAGTCATCCTTAGGAATTCTCAGCAATATCCAACACAGATGTAACAGCTCTTCAGATGTAGCCAGTTCTGTGTAAAGATAAAAGGAAGGCCCAAATCATGATTTTCTGATAGATACATGAGCTAGGTCAAAGTCAAACAGGGAATCTATATGCTTCAAATGGAGACTGATTTTTAATTCCTATCAATATCCTTTCTATTCAGATATACAGTGGAGGCTCAGATTTAGGATCTTTGATTCCAAATAATTCTTAAGTACCCCAAAATTGAAAGCCTCCTCGTCAGGCTCCCTTGCCTAAAATAAACAGACATAAACAGGCCTTTCTGTGTTTAACTTGCCATGACTATTAAATTGTCTACTAAATTGTCTAAAGCCTTCAATTTTGTCTATACATTAAATCATATTTAAAGACTCTACATTTAGGTATGTTCTTGGTATATGGAACATTATTCTTGGAGGAGGGATGTCACAGCAAATAGTCTCCTTTTGTTCCCAAGGATTCAAGTGTTGCCTTCTGGAGACTTGGCTTTCTTGTGGCAATGTCCATTTTAGAAGCATTGTTTTGTATTTCTTTATGTACTTATTTTATTCCTTTTGATAACCTTTTTTGTTTCCTACCCTCGCTCACTTTTAAAAATCATGCACAGTAGTAAACACAGTCCCTTGTACACAATGAATACTGATCAATGTAAAGGAGACTGACTGAATTAGGATGGTATTAAATAGTATTTAAAATATGAAGTGTTTAATAATATAAGTATTTCTTAAAAAAAAAAATAGGACCCAGACCATGGATCAGTTTTTGCTCTTCACCTCTTTATTTTATAGATACCAGATACATTTCATAAAGTGATTAAGGTAAAACATGTGACTCATGAAAATAAACTACTCCAAGTAGAAAATCTTCACATAAAAATTATGCCATATTGATTATTCAAAGTGTTAACCTTTGGATAACAATACTAAATAGATGAATATAATTTGATTTCTATTATTTCATGTCCAGCAACCCTTTCTATTTCTCAACCTAAACCCAGCAGCATACAAAACACTATTTTAGATAATTCTTGACACGCAATTAATCTTGATCCAAGTACTATCTTCTTAGCAAATCAAATGGCTCTTTTTTTTTTTTTTTTTTCCAATACCTACTCTACATTTCTGGGTTTCTATACCTTTGCATATACTCTCTTTCTGTCTAAAATGATTGTTCCTCATTCTATATGTTCAAATCCTATTTGAAGATTCAACCCAAAGATTAAGTAACCTACAAGATCTTTCTGATCCTCCCTGTTAAAATCATTTTGCTCTCCCTTTAATTTACCTTACCTTTCCTATGCCTTTTAGCTTATTTTAATTTACATCCTTTTATGTCCTTTACTAGGCTGAAAGCTACTCCAGGGAAAAACTAAGGTTTATCTTTCATTTTATACTTCATTGTAACTATTACATGGCTTTGTGCATAGTAGGAAATTAATAAGAATCAAATGGTAAATGATTTAAAATATGAAGCACTTAATCCAGAAAAACACATCTGAAGTAATCTATTTCCTTTGTATCCTTTAGATCTCATGTAATTTTCAATAAGTTAATTATTTCCAGTATTTCCATCACTCTTAAAGGAAGGTCACTCTTTCCAGCATAGGAAGTCTTTGGATTTATAATGGATTTAAAAAACTTCCAGATGTTATGAATTTATTTATAAAATAGAAAAAAAAATAAACAATAGAACTAGTTAGCAAATAAATTGAAAGCAGTCAAACTCTGTGTTCACGACAAGTATTACGAGTCAGAGACCACGAAAAAAAATTTATAAAATAGAAAGAAATACAGGT
Organism: Papio anubis; assembly: GCF_008728515.1. NCBI lineage: Eukaryota > Metazoa > Chordata > Mammalia > Primates > Cercopithecidae > Papio > Papio anubis. Next base: position 72,654,928 of record NC_044985.1, on the reverse strand, counting down.
AATTTACCAAGGATTATGAAAGAGAATGACAAAAAAGCCAAAAGTTAATTTCAAAATGAATTGAAATAATTGAACTAGAAATGCATCATAATAGTAATTTATATTTAGTTTAGGGTAAAAAGAAAAAAAGACATGTAAATGAGCATCATGAAATTAAAATGCTTCAAAGAGGAATTATCACACTTTTTGTTTAAATTGTTTTCACTTTTCTTGACTCAATTTCCTTACTGTGAAAATTTTAAAAGGAAAAAAATTGTGCAAAATGTCAAATAAAAAAAGAAAAAATATGAATCAAAATACTGAAAATTCCTTACCTTCCCACAAATACAGACACCCTACATGTAATGTAAGACAAATATCTAAAGCTTTATATTTTATTGCTTGATTTTTTAGCTTCAATTCCCATGAGAATTGTGAGAACTTCAATCTGTTTAGTTGAGCATGCTAAGGATACATACAAGGCAGGTAATAGTATTCTAGAGTGGTCTCTTTATGTGTAGGAATTGTAATCCATTTTTTGGTTGTTAAGAGCAAGGTTAGCTGGAAAATGGGCAAACCACATTGACCTAGATTCAGCATCAGGGGTGTGGCGCCATGGATTGTGTCCTGGTGTCCAGCTGAAACAGTCACTTCTAAAATTTTAGTTAGGGTGTGGCTGGCGGTGTTAGATCAACAACTGAAAGCTAGCGTTGGAGGTAATGTGTGATCAAACTGGGTAGCATTGTGTGAGATTTCCCTGACCCTTCCCGTTTCCTAACTTGGAGTTATGCAAGTGACACACTTTTTATGGTGAGGAAGGGGAGAAAAAAAGTACATTTTATGGTTATTTGTTATGATGACTAACTGGGAAGAAATAAGTAGCTAAAATAAGGTTCTTGAATTATTTTATGATACCAATATTTCCCATTCAAAATATGTTGGAGAACTGTTTGATCTTTTGTTATCATACGGATTTAGAGGGGGGAAAAAGATACATCTTGGAAGACTTCATCGAAATTAACATCAAACTGAAGAAGATAATTTTATAGCTGCACTTTTTGCTATAGCAAACACCAGGGCAAAATATGGCCAGACAGTCAACTGGGACAGCATGACACATCACTGGAAAAAATGATTGTTGAGTACAAAATTACGAGAAAAGTAAAATCATTGTTGAAGCCACGTTAGCATACTCTGTTCAAATTATATCTGATTCTCTAGACACTTCTTTTGGAAGATTCCCCAAAACAAAAGCAGAGAAATTACATAAATGGTTTTACAGGCCAACCTTTCTGATTTAGTGTGCTGTAAGTTGCTTACAATGTTTCTCCAAGTAGGGGATCCAGGAAAATTCCTAGGGGTTGTGGATTTTGGAATTTCACCAAGTCCTTAATGATTGCAGCCCACTAGTTAGCAAAATCCTTCCTAGCTGTTATTAAGAAGAAAGTATGACAAGGCAACCAGAGGAAACAACAACAGTAGTGATAGCCAGTCAACATCTCCAGTGCCTATACGTACCCATCACAGTGTCAGCTTTCTTCATTGTTATTCCCATCACTACATTGCTGTAGTTAACTTTTCTTCTGCTTCACTAGAAAAGATAAGGATAATGCTTCTCATTTCTTCTCAAAAGTTTAGAATTTAGAGACAATGGGCATCAAAATTTTGGGTAAAGATATATTGAAGAAGAATACCAAAATATGGATCATAATGAATGGCTACATTCCAAAAGTGCTTCATTTATTTTCTGATAGTTATAATAATTTGCTCATAATTATTACTTTATGTTTTCTGCAAGACTGAAAGCTCCTTGGGGAAAGAGTTGCTTCTGTTTTGGTGGTCACTGTTTCTTTAGCACCTAGCAAGCAGTCCAAAAGGGCAGACATTTGATAAGGACCTATTGACTGATGAGTTGCTGAGATTGTAGTCAAATATGGATGATTCTGGCAATATCATTATTTGTCCAGTCTATTTTATATAATTTAAGTTTAAATTAAGCCCCCCCAATTTTCAATCTTGAGTTGTGGTTTTATAAGAAAATTTTCACTTTACAATAAAAGTATCCACGTGTGAAATCTTAGGATATTTTTCTTCATTTTTTTTAACTTCCAAATTAAAATCCCTGCCAAGTGAAAGAAATACAAGGAAACTCAAATAATTTGCCAGAGGCAAGTTTATTAACATTTTCCCAAAGCCTATCTTATTTGAACTGTTTATTTTGGATCTCTATCCAAGAGATAATTTTTTTTTCCAAAAGCTTGTAAGAAAAAGCTTGGCTCACAAATGTTAGTTTGCATAGATAAAGGCAAAAAATTGGGTTGAGGGAAGAAGAGGAAGAGAGTCTTTCACAGTTAAAGTAGTCTCAGAAATGATTTTTGACTGTGCGATTTAAGTAGTTAGCCCTCAAAAGTGTTATGCAGAGCACTTCAATCATCTCAAAATAAAATCTGAGAAATATTAAATATCTAATGTCTGATGAAGTTCCTGGCATGTAAGTTGCTCAGTAAATATCCATTTAGTGATGAATTATGAAATGAGCTACGTATGTTGACTTTATTAGTATGAAAAAGTTGTTATGAAAAAATAATTGTAGATAATTTTTTTATAATTAATAAAGCATTTCTGAATAATAATGGCTATGCACACACATGCACACATATGTAAACTTAGAATGGGGCTTGTGCATACTAGGTACTATACACACACACACAAACACACTCACATACACACACATAGAAAGTACCCTCATCACATTCTTATGAATGTGTACTACTTTTATATGCTTTTTTAAAAATGAGTAAACTGATTTGTCTAAGATGCACACTTGGTAAATGACAGAGCCAAGATGCTAATCCAGGAAGTCTGGTTCTGGAATCCATTCTTTTAATCCCAATATATTATGTGAGTTTAATAGCCCTATGTTTTGAAATATATTCTAAACTATATATTCAAATGAGTGGTTTCCTCTTTGATGGAATAATTTTGAGTAACTACATTTTGTTCAATTTTTTCTCCATCACTTATTTGTTCAAAACATATTATTTTCATGTTCTTATTGGTGGAACCATTGAGGGTAGGCTTAACTTTTTTTAAATGCCAAAAGCAATTTGTTGCAAGTTGTGGTTTGACACTGCATTAAAAAATATGAATATGTGGTAATGATTCTGATTTTTTGAATGTCTCATAAAATGATCCTAAAGTAAATTCCATAGAAAAGTTCCAAGAGTGTTTTTGAAAAATATGTGAGGATCCAGTCAAACACACATTCTTTCTGTTGTGATTGCAAAAATAAAAGTAAATAATAGAAAAGAGAAAAACTCAGTACTCTATGAAATTTAAAAGTCAGTGGAAGGCTCCTTTACATTTACTGTTTTGAATTGAGATGGTGTGACCACACAATGGAATACAAAAGGTCTGAATGAGTAGACTCACGTTCTTCTACTAAACTAGAATTTTTAATCCTATTTTTATTTTTCTTAAAATCTGTTAGGATAATCCAAGTTTTACTGTAATCGGTATTAAGCTTAGATTAGTTGAGTAAAGCCAGAAAGTGAAAAATTAGGCTTTCCCTCCCCTCAGGGCCTGTCCACGTTGTAAACTGTACAAAATGATCCCACCCTGACAGTGCACGAATGAACACAGTTTCCAACAAAACTTACTTATGTGGCAGGGAGCTGTCCTGAAATGACATACTTAGGCAAGTATTTCCAAAAGGATCATAGGTTTTTCTTTACAACACTCTCCCAGACTTTCCAACATTTCTCAACTTAGACATCTCTTTATCACTTTTTCAAGCTTGATAAATTCCCCGGTTTCTTCAAAGAAATCTTTTTGCTCCAAATAACATTTTAATTGTTATATATACATATAGTTATGTGTGTGTACATATACATGTATATATAATTTATGCAGTGCCAAAAAGCAGTTGAAGAACATGAAAGACAGTTAACTAAGGAACATCGTACATTATCAACAGTTAAATAAATAAAGACAGCTAACCAAATTCCAATTTATAGTTTTAATTTTTAGACATTAATCATTTGATGGATGTGTCATTTACTCTCACTTTATAGATTTGGGTTTTCAAGGGCATTATCCACTTTGTACATATTGCCTTCAAATTACTTTCCAATCATTTAAGTAAGTGCCTCTATGTGGATAATGGTATAATTTACAGCTCAAACAATCTTCCTTCAATTAGTTAAGTACACTATTCAAATACATACTGTATGCAAAGCACCATACTGAGTTTGTCAGGATATAAACAGAAAAGCAATACATAAGCCCTAGCCTTAAATATATTATAATCTAGTTAATATTAAACAGATTATTTGGTTACTCTTGGCATAAATTCTCTCACTTATAAAGTGGTAAATTTAAACATGATTAACACTTATTTGTGTAAAGAAGAGTGAGTGTACTTAAAATGATAGGGCATAAATTGCAAAGTTGCTACCATATGCTTGGACAATTCTACATGTTTGAGAATAAGCAGAGATGCTCAACCTACTTCCTGACACTGTAGGGTTCATGTTAGTGAATTTGGGTAAAGCTCATATTATCCCTTGCCAGGCAAGTTAAGACCTCTTGGTGAAATGATATTGAAATAAGATGTATGAAATTATTTTACTAATATTTCTATAGAATAATGATTAGTAGACGTAGCAAAAATTCATATCAAGTTTGTAGGTAAGACCAGGCTACACGTTGCATGAATAGCCTTAAGATTAAAAGAAATAAGCTTTTTGTTTTTCTATTAGACTAATAAAGTTGTATAAGAGATAAATGTAAAATCATTGGTAAAAAAGTTGACTGCACAAGAATATGTTGAAGAGAAATATGACTGCACAGTATTAGTTGATATGAAAAAAGTTAGATAGGTTTCAGATCAGTTTTTCTATGAGATAAAGTAGGAAACAGAATAGATGAAAGCACTACAAAAGGCAGACTAGTTTTTCTTTTTTATGTACAGATCATAATCCTAGTACCCTTAAAATATTCAGAGTTAGAGCAAGCGCATCTGCAAAAACCTGATTATACCCTATCCCACGGTTCTGTCAATAATGTTTACCAGTAAAAGTGGAATGTTATATACTACACAAGGGAGATAGGCAATTTTGTAATGCATGTGAGGAAGGCTTTATCTAAATGGATATTTTGGCAGTAATACAGGTAACCTTTATTTTAAAGGAAATAATACCTTTTCTTTTCTCTTCTCTTCCCTTGCCTTCCCTTTCCTTGCCTCCCTTCCCCTCCTCTCCCCTTCCTTCCTTCCTCCCTCCCTCCCTCCCTCCCTTCCTTCCTTCCTTCCTTCCTTCCTTCCTTCCTTCCTTCCTTCCTTCCTTCCTTCCTTCCTTCCTTCCTTCCTTCCATCTTGCCTGCCTGCTTGCCTATTTGCCTGTCTGCCTCCTTCTCCTTGTCCTTCTTCTTCTATTCCTTCTTTATTATCCTATGATATTTTTTCTTTTTTAAAATTTATTTTGTATTTCAATAGGTTTGGGGGGAACAGATGGTGTTTGATTACATGAATAAGTTCTTTAGTGGTGATTTCTGAGATTTTAGTGCATCCATCACCCAAGTAGTGTAAACTGTACTCAATGTTGTAGTATTTTATCCCTCATCCCACTCCCACCCTTTCTCTCTAGTCCCCAAAGTCCATTGTATCATTCTTATGCCTTTGTGTCCTCATAGCTTAGCTTCCAATTATGAGTGAGAACATACAATGTTTGGTTTTCCATCCCTGAGTTACTTCATTTAGAATAACAGTCTCCAATTCCACCCAGGTTGCTACAAATGTCATTATTTCATTCCTTTTCATGGCTGAGTAGTATTCCATGGTATATACATAATACACTTTCTTTATCCACTCTTTGATTGATGGACATTTGGGTTAGTTCTATATTTTTGCAATTGCAAATTGTGCTGCCACAAACATGTGTGTGCAAGTATCTTTTTGGTATAATGACTTCTTTTCCTCTGGATAGATACTTCGTAGTGGAAATGCTGGATCAAATGGTAGATCTACTTTTAGTTTTTTAAGGAATCTCCACACTGGTTCCCATAGTGGTTGTACTAGTTTACATTCCCACCAACAGTGTAAAAGTGTTCCCTTTTCACTGCATCTATGCCTACATCTGTTATTTTTTGATTTTTTGATTATGGCCATTCTTGCAGGAGTGAGGTGGTATTACATTGTGGTTTTGATTTGCATTTTCCTGATAATTAGTGTTGTTGAGCATTTTTCCATATGCTTGTTGGCCATTTGTATATCTTCTTTTGAGAATTGTGTATTCATGTCCTTAGACCACTTTCTGAGGGGATTGTTTGTTTTTTTCTTGCTGATTTATTTGAGCTATTTGTAGATTCTGGATATTAGTCCTTTGTCAGATGTACAGATTATGAAGATTTTCTCCCATTCTGTGTATTGTCTGTTAACTCTGCTGATGATTTCTTTTCCTTTGCTAAGCTTTTTAGCTTAATTAAGTCCCATTTTTAATTTTTGTTTTTGTTGCTTTTGCTTTCAGGTTCTTGGTCATGAAGTCTTTGCCTAAGACACTATTTCACAGGAAAAGAAAGGAAGGAACCATTCCTAAATCATTCTATGAAGCCAGCATAACCCTAATACCAAAACCAAAGAAGAACATAATAAAAAAAGAAAACTGCAGACCAATATCCCTGATGAACATGGATGCAAAAATCCTCAACAAATTACTAGCTAACTGAATAGAACAGCATATCAAAAAGATAATCCACAATGATGAAGTGGTTTTCATACCAGGAATGCAGGGATGTTTTAACATTTACAAGTCAATAAATGTGGTACACCACATAAACAGAATTAAAAACAAAAATCACCTGATCATCTCAGTAGATGCAGAAAAAGCATTTGACAAAATCCAGCATCACTTTATGATTAAAACCCTCAGCAAAATCAACAGAGAAGGGACATAAGTTAAAGTAATAAAAGCCATCTATGGCAAACCCACAGTCAACATTATACTGAATGGAGGAAAAGTTGAAAACATTCCTCCTGAGAGCTGGAACAAGACAAGGATGCTCATCTTCACCTTTTCTATTCAACATAGTATTGGAAGTTCTAGTCAGAGCAATCAGACAAGAAAAAGAAACCAAGGGCATCCAAATTGGTAAAGAGAAAGTCAAATTATCACTGTTTGCTGATGATATGATTCTATACCTAGAAAACCCTAAAACTGATCCAAAAAGCTCCTGGAACTGGTAAATGAATTCAGCAAAGTTTCAGGATGCAAAATTAATGTACAGAAATCAATAGCTCTGTTATACACCAACAGTGACCAAGCTAAAAATCAAATAAAGAACTCAACCCCTTTTACAATAGCTGCAAAAAATAAAATAAAATTAAGTACTTAGGAATATACCTAACCAAGGAGGTGAAAGAGGTCTACAAGGAAAACTACAAAACACTGATGAAAGAAATCGTAGATGACACAAACAAATGAAAACACAACCCATGCTCATGGATGGGTAAAATCAATATTGTGAAAATGACCATACCGCCAAAGCAATCTACAAATTCAATGCAATTCCCATCAAAATAGCACCATCATTATCAGAGAACTAGAAAAAACAATCCTAAAATTCACGTTGAACTCAAAAACAGCCCATATAGCCAAAGCAAGACTAAGCAAAAAGAACAAATCTGAAGGCATCACATTACCTGACTTCAAACTATACTATAAGGCTATAGTCACCAAAACGGCATGGTACTCATATAAAAATTGGCACATAGACCAATGGAACAGAATAGAGAACCCAGAAATGAAGCCAAATATTTGATCTTCAACAAAGCAAACAAAACCCTTAAGTAGGGAAAGGGCACCCTATTCAACACATGGTGCTGGGATAATTGGCAAGTCACATGTAGAAGAATGAAACTGGATTCTCGTCTCTAACCTTACACAAAGATCAACTCAAGAGGGATCAAAGACTTAAATCTAAGACCTGAAACCATATTCTATTATTTTAATTACCAATGTATCCTTACTTATATATTGGACATATCCTTACTTATTTATTGGGCATATCCTTGCCTAGGGCTTTTGAACTTGCTGGTTCTGCCACCTGGATCGCTCCTTCCCAATGGCTTCATGGTGTGCTTTCTCATCTTCTTCAGGTCTTTGCTCAAATATAACCCTAGTGAGTACTTTTTTCTTTCATTTAAAATGGCATATTCTTATCAGCACTCTTACTTCTCTATCCTGCTTTATTTTTCTTCTCACTATTTATGATTCTTTGGTATACTATCTATTTTACCTTTTTTTATGTTATTTTCTCTCCAACTGGCTTTTCAGAACTTATAAGCATTGCTTGCTTTGTTCTCGTTTGCAGTACCAGTAGCTAGTTTCAGTCCCCAATATGGGACATGGTAGGTCATAAACAAATATTTTTTTAAATAAATGAATCACAAAATAAACTCAAACACTGACTTCACTTCTGATTTCTTTTCCAATTGCTAAGCCATATATCCAACTGTTTATTAAATGCATCCACTTGAATGTCTCATGGGCAACTTAAATTCCACATTATAAACGTATTCATTGTTTCAAATCTATGAACATCGCTACCCCAGAGATCATCACTATAGTCTAGCTGTTGCCTAGATTTATATAACATCTTCCAAGTTTCTAGCCCTGTTTCCAGTTTTTTAAAAAATATTTATTTTCTTTACTTTCTTAAGAAATTGTTCTAAAATCCAAATCTCATCCTTCCACTCTCCAACTCATAAATTGTCAATGACATTTCACCACCCATAGGATAAAAATTTACACCTTAAGGATCACCTAATTCTTCCTCATCTCACTTTGGTGTCTCAGATCTCAACGTGCTAGTCTTCATTTTGACCATGCTGAACTAGTTTAAGTTCCTCAAAACTGATCACCTTCTTTCTTAACCTCAAGATTATCAAATATATTCTACTTGACACTCTTCCCACAACCTACTTTATCAGACTATCTCATATCCATTTTTCATTGTCAGTGAGAAAGTTTTCCCACTGATCTCATACGCACTTACACTTTCTCAAAACAGTCATCATGTTATTTAAATGGATGATTTATCCATTAACTTTAATAGAGTCTAAGAATCAAGCAGATATTCATCTTGTTTGTTTCACTCACACCTAGATCCCTAAAAGTCAGCATAGCCCCTAGCTTCTTGTATGTGCTTGATATTTGTTGAAAGTAGACAAGAGAAAGAGTAAGAATGAATGGAAGGGAGGATGTGGAATTAGATTTTATTGTTTTAAAAGAAGGTCAGCTTAGATTACCCATGGAAATAAACTTTCTTAAAGTTTTTCATTGGATAATAAAAACATGTCTAAAACGCAGCAAAGAGTATCTCAACAGTTATGCTTAAGTCATTCTTTTGTTTAAATAACCCAATATTCTCCCTAGCCCAGAACAGGTGCTAAATAAATATCTGAAAATTAACACACAAGACAGATAGCTAGAGGTAAACTTTGTGAGTATGCATAGATTGCTTGTTCAATACGTTTACTATATTTTAGTGAGAGCATTCAAAATGCCCTCCAGCCCAGGACATGGTCTAGCCAGCCTTGTATTCACCTAGAGACTGACAGTGACATCACAAGTAGAAATGGATGTATTGGCCGGGCGCGGTGGCTCAAGCCTGTAATCCCAGCACTTTGGGAGGCCGAGACGGGCGGATCACGAGGTCAGGAGATCGAGACCATCCTGGCTAACGCGGTGAAACCCCGTCTCTACTAAAATACAAAAAAAAAAATTAGCCGGGCGAGGTGGCGGGCGCCTGTACTCCCAGCTACTCTGGAGGCTGAGCCAGGAGAATGGCGTGAACCCTTGAGGTGGGGCTTGCAGTGAGCTGAGATCCGGCCACTGCACTCCAGCCTGGGCGACAGAGCGAGACTCCGTCTCAAAAAAAAAAAAAAAAAAAAAAAAAGAAATGGATGTATTGATTCTCAAAGGTTGTCTCAATATGTGTTTGTCTCTTTCAACTGCAGTGTGTCTCTTGTTATTTTAATCAAGTAATTCTAAACTAACTGTATTTTATCTTAATTATCTTATTATGAGAATTACTATTGCTTACATCTTCAGGCAGTATCAACTATTGGGCAATCAAGTTATTAGTCACTGTGCTAAATAAGTGTTCTCAATTGTTCTAAAACTACCTATTCAAAGCTTACTGGGATGCCCAACACTTCAAATATTTTTGGACTTCCCAAACAACTCCAAACCACCAAAGGCTTAGCATCTCTTCTTGTTTTCCTTAATTTTGATCAAATTTCTTATCTGCTTTTGCCTTTCAAGGAAACAGAAGCAAATATTTCCAAACAGTCTGCATGGACCTGGAAGCCCTGTGTGGACCTGACATGTCCATTTATAAAGACAGTAACATTAAATAGGTAAAATAGATAGTATATCAAAGGGTCATAACTGTTGAGAAGAAAAATAAAGCAGGAAAGAGAAGGTAGAAGGCTGGCAAGAATATGCTATTTTAAAGGGAACAAAAATCACCCATTAGAGTGATATAGATAGGGTGGGGTAGACTCTCAAGGATGTATAGACCAATAAGAGGCTTTTTGTTTGTGCACTTTTCTCAAAACCAAAACACCAATTTGAAAAAAAAAGTTGGAAACGTGGGTGAAGAAAGAGGGAGGAACCAGTTTGAGCCTGAGAAACTGCCGCCAAGACCTGTGTATTATTTTTCCTTGTCAAAATGTTATTGCCATCTTTCAGAACTCTGCTAAGAATTTGGAATTCAACTCTTTACTGAGTCTGCCACGTGTTAGAATTCTCCTCAGACTATGAGCTAATACAGAAGGATAGCAGGCCATCTGGTATTATTAGAGAACTGAACTTGATCTTCATGCTTCAGACAAATAACTGATGAGAATCTCTCATATATTAGTAAATAGAACTTTCTCTTTCATACCACATTAACAAAATTATATAAATACTGAAAAAACAAAACAACAATAACAGTTTAAAAATACGGAG